>NC_058082.1:188478503-188778503 GCF_014858855.1 Bufo gargarizans
TGAAAGTCGATTCAAGCTGAGCAGACATGATGGCCGTCAATCATGTTGGAGACGTCAAGGAGAGCACTATGCATCAGCCACTGTTGTCACCAGACGAGCCTTTGGTGGTGGTGGCGTTCTTACAGTGTGGGCAGGTGTGTTAATACAGAACTGCCCTACACTGTGTGAATGGTACAGTGACACTTGAATAACAATATTAATCCAGTCATTGTGCCTCTGCATGAACAACACAGGGCTAATTTTATCTTCATGGACAACAATGCGCCAGCTTATCGAGGTCGCATCATTAGGGAATGGCCATGTAGAGGCTCATAACTCTGTACCCCTTAACCTCAATGACCTGAGGGCCACCCTTCAAGAAGAGTGGGATGCCATGCCTCAGCAGACAATAAGTCGACTTGTGAACAGCATGAGACGTCGTTGTCAAGCTGTACTTGATGCTCGGGGCCACATGACAAGTTATTGAGACAGTGACATTTTTGTGGGGGTATACCCACCACTGGTGTTGGCTGTTGTTTTAATAAATAGTTTGAGATGAAGAAATCCCCATTGCATGCTTCTACTTAAAGAGGACCTTTCTTGGGTTTTATTTATTCTAGATAAATACCTTTACTTGTGGGGCACCCCCCCCCCATGCCGCTGATGATGCCACCCTGCCTGTTTTTTTTTAAATGTCGCTCCTGTGCCCCCCTGTAGTTTTCCCGCTCAGTATGTTAATACTGAGCATAGGTACAGGTAGGAGGAGACGCCCATTGAGAAACCCTGCAAAGAAAAGGGGGGTTAGTCAGCACCTCCAAATCCTGGTGTCTCCCGCAAGTAAAGGTATTTATCTAGAATAAATAAAAACCATGAAAGGTCCTCTTTAAATGCCCTACTTTTATGATATAATATCACTGTTATGTGAACTTTTTACATTTTCCATAAATTTTACCCGAAAGCCAAATATCCCTAACTTTTTGTGAGCAGTGTATGTAAAAATTAGGTCCTGGGAACCTTTTGATATGGCAGTGGCGGAAGGACTTTTACACCCTGGTGCCAAACCCAGTGTCTTAATTAGACCACACCTGTAATCATTTACGTATCTGCCTGACACATAACTGCATGCTGAGTTTTGCAGCAATCCAACATTTCTATTGGGGTGTGTGAATTTTTGGCAATGACAGTAAATATACCTACACATATTACACAGTAAATTACACATATATCTGTAAAATAAAAAGATGCAATATGCAGTACTGGACAGCAGTATTTCTGCCTCTTGACATGAAAATATGGAGCACGTAACAAGGCAAAATTTAACTACAACTATCTGAAGGAGAAAAGATTGAAATATAACTTAATCATCTTTTGATTAAATGTCTGCATGATGTATTCTGGCATGGCCAATAATATTGTAATTTTACAACACAAGCTCAGCTTATGAATTCATCTTTTTAAGCCACAAAAGAATGGGTGACCTTGAAATGCAAGGCATTCAAGCATATATGCTCATTTCCCTACCTTAACATGGTAGATAATAAATACATTTTATAACTCAAAGCAACAGCAAGAACTGCTTTTCATTGTAAAGAGAGGGCAGAGCATTGCCCGTCAGTTTTTCCTTGCCCTCATTTCAGCTGGAAATTATTTCTTCATATCACAGACAGAAGCAACCTGGTCATTACCCAGTAAGAATTTATGAGCTAAAGGCCAAATATTTTAATATTTAAATTTATATTTGATTTATTGATTCGTAGAAGAGGTTCACATATTATATATTTAATATTTTTTCAATTATAGATAAATAGGAATTAAATTGTATTTCCATTTTGGATCTACCTAGGATCATACATTTAGTAATGCCATTAACTTTAAAGGAATTAAAGAAAAGAGGAAGACATGCTGTACACGGACTACAAAATAGTTGGCTGAAGTGCACATCTAAAAAGCCACAATGGGCATGGGCAGCACAAACAGGTGCAGAAATGTCTCAAAAGGCCATACAACTTCATATCTTTAATTCATCATATGGCAAATGGAGTTCACAAAATAGGAAAAATATATATGTAGAGTACTAGAATACAGAAACAGGACAGCATTAGAGAGTCACTACTATACCATATACAGACATGGGCTTAGACATACTGTATGTGCTTTTTGGTGCTGCCCTTTTGTCCATATGTGTGTGTGTGTGTGTGTATAATATACAGTATAAAGTATCAAACTTATGTGCAAAGGGTATATATTAATTTTCAATATGTCGGTAAATACAGAAGGAACGCAGTCAACCCATATGCTCTAGGACTAAAAAGATGGTGTCCATTAAATTTAAAGATACTGTAGGAAATGCCCACTGAGCCATTACTGGCTGACAGACACTGCTGCAGCCATTCAATGGCTGAGTGGGCATTTCCTAGGTGTCGAGAGAAACCAGAGGGAAGCAGAGACCAGTAGCCTAATACGTACCCCGCTCCCCGGCATCGCTCCTAATGCCTACAGGTCTGCCACTGCTGGGGTATGGCAGGGCAGGAGCCAGGGCAGGTGGTGGGATGGCCCAGTGGTGGTTAGTGGGCGGAGTTAGTGGGGCCCCATTCAGATTCTTGCTATGGTGCCTAATGATTTCTATGTACGCCCCTGCCCGATATAACTATAATACAGATGTAGGGGGCGGGGCCTTCCATGCGCTCCATGCTCCCCCTGTCACGGGCCTCATAGCAGCTGCGTGGTCTGCCTATATGGGCGGTATGCCACTATTTACCATTTACTGTAGTCTATAGTTTATTTATAGGATTTAAAGGCATTTTCATTAAATTGGGGGGGGGTGTCGAACTTTTAGTATCCCTGGCGATCAGCTGTTTCAAGGGACTGTAGCACCTAAAGGGAACCTATCACCTGGATTTTGGGTATAGAGCTGAGAACATGGGTTTCTAGATCGCCGCTAGCACATCCGCAATACCCAGTCCCCATAGCTCTGTGTGCTTTTATTGTGTAAAAAAGCTGATTTGATACATATGCAAATTAACCTGACATGTGTCCTGTCCTTGAGATGAGTCAGGGACAGGACTCATCTCAGGTTAATTTACATATGTATCAAATAGTTTTTTTACACAATAAAAGCACACAGAGCTATGGGGACTGGGTACTGCGGATGTGCTAGCGGCGATCTAGCAACCCATGTCCTCAGCTCTATACACAAAATCCCGGTGACAGGTTCCCTTTAAGCAAGTGGTACAGCCTCTTCATTGTACCTTTGTCACCTTACCTGCTGTGACCACAGTTTAATTCCTTCCATCCAACTGCACACCGTACATATAGTAGCAGCAGTGTACTGCAGCTTCATCCAATTTAAGTGAATGGGATGAGACTGCAATATCCAGCACTGCTGCTACTAAGTAGATGGTGTGCTAGTAGACAGAGTGCTAGGGATGCCCAGAATCGTACCAAAATGACCTAATTCTGATGGCTTATCCCAAGCACAGCTTGAAAGAAGCAAAGTGTGACACTCATCACTGCTAAAAATCAATCCTTTATTGCTCCATTAAAAATCAAGGCTTACAAGGATGCAGTATGTGGTATAGGCCTAGAAGAATAGTGACATGGAAAGGCCATCGCCTATTGATTTATAGCAGTGGTACCGGTAAGTGCCACGCTTTGCTTCCTTCAAATTGTAGAATATCGTATATCTCTTGAATACTGTATTCCCAGAAGTCTAACTGAGAATGCTGGATTGAGGACTGTAACAAGGTAGTGCCGAATTTATTTGCTATTATATTGAAACTTGTTGATTTTGGAAAATTCTATTAATGCCACGCATTCACATGCAGTCACTAACCCTCCCAAAAAACCAAAGGGGTGAACATAAAACTTACCCTTTATAACAAAATCAGCTAAAATTAAGTGGCAATATTTCTTCCCCAAAATTCTGATCTTCGTCATTGAACCTTAGTTATCCAATAAACTATTGGGGTACTCGGCAGCACCCACCCAACTTGCCAAGTAGGAAAAAACCCTTCAGGTCCTACAGTATCTGTTGCTGTGGTGGAGTATATACTTTGGACCAGACGGGATCACTGTAACATCACTCTAATGCAGGTTTACTACGATTGGGATCCCTTTTAAAAATTCTACGCTAGCCTGTATAAAAGCCTATAAACGGAGCACCCACGTAGACAAAGGTGGCAATGTGGTGATAATGTGCTGATAATGAATTCTCCACATTATCAAAAAATGTGTGACTCTCTTCTTAAAGATAAGGACTGCTGTAGCATCCTTCTCTTAGATCCCATGATGGATTTCTTCAGGAATTAACAAAACATCTCATCTCAGGCTCTCTCTTCTCAACAAAACTCAACTCCAAGGAGAAGTTTACATTTCTCTTTCACCAACAGCTAGTAATAGCCACCTTCCACAGCCTACCCAAGATCTATAAAGGTGAGAATCCCTTAAGGGAGATGTGTCACCCAAAAATGTAACTGCCAGTTAAGGGTACTTTCACACTAGCATTAGAAGAATCGGATATCATTTGTTTCCGGATCCGCATGACAAATGCATTGCAATACCGGATCCGTCTCTCCGGTGTCATCTGGAAAAATTGATCCAGTATTTATCTTTTTCGAAAATGTAAAGGTCTGCGTATGCACAGACCGGGAAACCAGATCCGTTTTTCCAGAACATTTGGTACCGGATCCGGCATTAATACAATTCAATGGAAATTAATGCCGGATCCGGCAAGTGTTCCAAATACCGTAAAGAGGACTGAACTGAAGACATCCTGATGCATACTGAACGGATTGCTTTACATTCAGAATGCATTGGGACAAAACTAAAGCGTTTTTTTCCAGTATTGAGACCCTATGACGGGACTCAATACTGGAAAACTTTAAAAAGTACCCTTAAACCAGATAGCAGCACATCATCTTCTTTTCTCTAATCTGATTTTATGTTCTGAGGACAGATTTTTTTTTGTCTATTTCCTGAACATTATTATGGGGGCGACCATCTTGCCTGAGCTGTTCATAACAGCATTTACAAAGCATTCAAAGCATTCAGCTTTACGGCAGCCACATTGTCCATAGACACAATGGTCAGGAGGGGACTTCACTGACTTCTATGGGAGACTTTTCTGGGCATGCTCTGTGACCTGTGCAGAGGTCATTGTGCAAGGAAAGAATAGATAAGCTCTGACAATCACCTACTGTAAATGGTGGATCCTGTCTTATCTGTACGCAGAGGTGATATTTCATTATAGGCAGGATTAGAGTAATATATAACTGTAGTAAAGTGATCTGTTTAGACCAAGAGGTGGTGTCTATTATTCTTAGTGGTCAGTGAGAAAACTGTAGAATTTTATGGTTTTTGGTTAAATATAGTACTTGACATAGAAAATTAAAAACATCACCAACAATTCTTTAAAAATATGTCAAACATAAAAACGTGATTTAAACAATAGGTAATTTTCTGATGACACATTCCCTTTAAGAGGCAGACCGATTCCGTGGGGATGTATAATGACCATGTTCTAGTACCCTTTGTGAAAGCTTTACCTTTTTATACCCAGGAAACTATGGATCTGCTAAAGAAGGCTGAGGGTATTATAATTGGACCTGAATGTTGTCAGGGGCGGATTGGCCATAGACCTTACAGGGAAGGTACTTGTGTACTCAGGCCGTGACTGCACATGCCCTCCTGAATTCAAATGCTGTGGCCTGCATCTCACCTCCTAAGGAGGCCAGAAAATGGTGCTGTTGATGGCCACCACAGAGGCTTTTGGTGCAATATATTGTGCTGCACTGTGGTATATGGTTCTGCTGGGATGGTATTTTGTGCTATGGTATTGCTGACCCCGCCTACTTGTGTTGTCCATCCGTCGGTCAATTTTGACCCTCCTACAACATGGGGCCATTTTTCCAGGACCACTTTAAATTCCCAGTCCGCCCCTGAATGTTGTTTAGGGAGTATTGATGTAGAGGCACATCAATGTATGTGGCCTCAGGGCAGTTGAATTCTTTCTTAGCATGATGGGCTGTCAATACCAACCCAAAAACTTGTCCCTACTACAGCTTCTTGAATACACTCGCACACATTTTTTTTTTGTTCAATAAAAAAAAAAAAAAAAACACCACCAGCTCAGGAGCACTGTGATGGGGAGAATGCATTTATGCTAATTTGCTCTGGGTGTGAACCCGCCATGGTTTTTAGTGAGCCCCTCAGAGAAGGCACGGTCTGGTTCTTAATGTGAGCTACATATGTAGACTACATACCATACTTGTCATCTGGAGTGGGGCTACAGAAGCCTTTGTTCAATTGTAAATGAACTGAATGACAATACCATTAGGGTGAGGTTTACCTGTGAAATCAATCACCGCCCTTACCATTCCTAGATGTTTGTATCTACAGGACAGCATCAGGTTAATTAGAATCAGCAATTTTCCATAAGCTGACAGCCACCAACTCCCTACTTCATCAGGAAAGCAACCATCCACTATCCCTTAAAAGAGGCATACCTCGGGTCAATAATTAAGAATCAGATTTTAGGCAAGAAGTTACCCTGAACAGGTTCTTAAAACAGCACCAGCCCTGACCAGTAATCTCACACAGTTACTGACACCAAAACCCCAAGAGAGCTGCTAGGACTGATGTATTTGTCTTATTGCCACCTATGACGGTCAAGCAGAAAAGGGACATTGTGGCCTATCTAGAAAATGGACCATGATATCGGAAAGATCATACACAGATCACCTATAGAAAAGACAGCAGTCTGAGAAACTTTCTAGTCCACAACCTGTTCACACCCATACTACCAGAGAGCATATGGTTGAACAGAAAAATGTAATTATGTTTTAGATGTTGTGGCTGCATTGAGTGCAAATACAGACAGGTAGAAGTTTTGTGAGTACAAACCTGGCACGGACATTTGAGATCTGTAACTTCAACTGCCTCTCACAAGGATAAATAGAGCTAACTTTATATGTAAAATTGAGTACATGGGGAAAACTATTAGGGACTTTCACAGACAGATCAGGGAATACCTTGGGGACATAGAGCACAGACCGTCACGCCAAATTCATGACAAGCACAATCGGGGTCCCACTTGTCTTAAAGGGGTATTCACATCATAATGATCACTGCTAAATCTGTTAGATTTGACAGTTATAATTTTTGTAAATATATTTGATTAACCAATTCCCACCGTTTAGGAGAAAATTAATCCCCACTTACCTCATTGTTGTCATTCGGTCTCCCCTGGTAACGGCCACCAATCTTCTCCGGAATCCCGGAGGGCGGGCTTGCGCAGAAGGCTCCTTTTCTCCCGGCCGGGCCGCTCGCTGTCCTGAACGCGCACGCCGCCGCACAAGCAAGATGGTGACTTCTTTCTGGCCAGAATAGTACAGAGCCACGAATGCGCACGCCAGCTCTGTACTATACTGGTCAGGAATAAGTCACCATGGCGCATGCGCAGCGGCGTGCGCATTCAGTTCAGCGCGCGGCCCGGCCGGGAGAAGACTTTAATCAAGATGAAGTCCGACCCCAGCCAGAATCCAGGAAGTGAACGGCGCGGTGGCAGCAGGTAAGTATGAAAATGCGAAGTGGGATAACCTCTTTAAATTTGTAGGGGTGAAGCTATTGAAACCACCAATCCGAGGCATTAATTGGGACAGAGTCATTTTACAGAGGGAAGCTGTTGCTACCATGATATGCTTATATGCACCGAATTATCATGACATATTACAAACAATACCTCTGAGCTTTACTGAAACTAGGTATAATGGAGTCGGACATCCCACACTGGGGAGTATATGTATATGCATTTTATCTATAAAAAGTAATTCCTTAAATTGAGTGTACTGATCAGCAAGCACATATTGCTTACGCTAATACTGTCAATACCCAGGGACACTTCCCCCTGTCCCTAGGCAAAAGCTGGAGCCTCCATCTACTATAATCGAACGAGACCTGGTGTGATGATGCTATCAGGATGTCGCAAGCGGGAATCAAGCAACATGGAGATAACTGCCAGCAGTTTAAAATGTTCCAACAGAAGGTAAGTAACAAGGCTGCCATCCAGAACCTATGCACATTGTATGGGGACAGCTAGAGTAAGGACCACTGTTCTACTCATAAATTGTTACCATTTACTGCCCCAATCAGGGGCGGGCTGGGAACTTAACGTGGCCCTGGAAAAAACCTAAAGGTTGCACCAATGTTGTGGATGAGTCCAAGTTGACATAAGATGGGGCAAGACAAGTAGATGGAGCCAATACAAGTTGGCAGGGTCAGTACTCCCTTGAATGTAGTGGCATTGCTAGGGCTGGTGTCACCCAGTGCGGTAGAAAATGGTGTCAACCCCCCCCGCAGCAATAATTTTTTAGCCATATATGGGGACTATGGGGGAAGGCACTAGTTAGGTCAGCAGACCGCCCCCTCTCCCCCCGAAGCTTAGAGCTCCTTTCCCCCTTGCTGGCAGCAGCTCACCTAGGTCAGGTGCACCCCACTTTTGGTGGCCGGCTGGCTGAGACACCAATCGCTGTTCAATTTCTTCTGGTGACCGCTTCTTCGTGTTGTCATCGTGTTCTGACATGTGCGGACGAGTCATATAGGGGTCGTCCATCAAGCTCCGCCCTGCCGCCGCGGCACTGCTGACGTCCCTTCACTGAGCCTGCTCACCGACCCAATCGGTAACGGGGGGGGGGGGGGGTAACTCCCTGTGCCCTGCCGCTGCATCCATCAGACTGGTGTCACCCCATCACTGGTGTCACCCGGTGCGGCCCGCACCCCTTGCAATGCCACCGCTTGAATGGATGCCAGTCCCCTGATAAACAAGATGTAAACTATGCATGTTGGGATGAAGGGCAATTTTATTATAGGAACAGGTTCCGACGTGGCCCTCTTATCATGGTGGGTGCTCCATATATAGGCTTTTAAAATGGCCAGTGTAGCATCCCTGTTTAGTTTTTAACAGGTATAAAAATCATCCCAATCTTAAGCCTGAATTAGATTGATATTACAGCATGGTCCAATGTGGATACTCCACCACTGCAACGTATAGGGTAGGACCTAAAGTTTATATTCCTACTTGGCAAGTTGGTTGGGTACCACTGAGTACCTCAATGGTTTTTTGATAGCCAAGATATCAGAATTTCTGGGCAAGAAATATTGCATCTTCAATTGAGCTTATTTTGTAATAAAGGTTAAGTTTTATGTCCACTCCCTTGGTTTTCTTGTGTCTGATACATGGGTGATAGGTTCCTTGGTAAAACATGAGGCACTGGTAGTTGAACTGTTTATGTCAGTCACTAAACCTAACCGCAACAATCTGTCAAGCATGAACTTATATTTAGGGAATTTGATTTACCAGCGGAATCTCAATTAATTCTAAAGGTAAATTACTCAGTTCTTCTCAGTGCCGTAATCTCGCGCAGGCGCAGTGGACACTGTAGTCTACGCCCGTGCGGACTACTGGCACCGGCTTCAACGAATCAACTGCGCATGCCGCGGCTCCCTCTGCGCGAGATTACGGCACTGAGAAGAACTGACGTCAGGGATAGTGGGAGAATAAATTAAGTGGTAAGCGGTGCTGGGCCCCGGATCGATGGGCGCGGCCGGTCTCCAACATATCGTGGGACAACCCCCTGGGCTCCTGACAGAGGTGATTTACATATCAATCAGATCGTTTTTTATAAGACTCTAACACACACAGAGCATAAACAGTGGGATCATTTTAAACACTGCATGGAGACTAATGGGCACATATAAATACTGCTATATCGTTTATCCTGGTGACAGAATCCCTTTAATTAAAAGCTTAATCTGCTAGCTTTATATCCAGAAATGTACTCAAGGCTGATACTTGTACTTTAAAAGGATAACTGTCACATTTAGACCCTAATTTTAATTTTCATATATGTAGTTAGTAATAACATGATATTCCAGAATCAGTTACTAGTAGACTGACTTACCCCATATTTAATAAGATTCAGCCCTTAGCTACCAGTCTGCATAAAACTGCAATTTTACTATTCAGTTAAGATGGCCGCCACTGCCCTCACCCTGAGGCTAATCCCGCCTGCCCTCACTAGCCAGTAACAATAGCCCCCCAAAAGTGTCAGTAACCAGAGCCCTCCCTCCTAAAGGGTTAATCTCCTGCAGCACAAAGGGGCCCTCTTACCACACGTTGCTTTCATTTATACACTGAGCAGAAGGCAGATCTCCCTTCCCTGCTCTGCTTCAACTCTGCATTCTCCAGCTCTGCTGAGTGAGGGAGCGTCTGCCAAGCGCAGGGACAGGGAGAAGTGCACACAGCCCAGGCACTGTTATCAGCTGCTGGGGAGGACCTGGCTTTAATCATTTACTTACAGTCCCTGGCTGTCTGTAATCTGACATTGCAGGCTGCGTGCTTCTGCGTCCTCCGTCCTGCAACACATAGACAGACCATGCCTAGCAACCTGATTTTAAGCACAGGGAAAAGTAGGCAGTACAGGGAACAAAAATGTGGAATTAAGGGGTAATTGAATACACAGTGAAAAGTTGAAATAGGGCCACCAAGCTGATATTAATCACCACAATCCAATACTCAAAAAAATATAAAAATAATATGACAGTTATACTTTAAGTGTTGCAGGTCGAAGGCCTTTATCTAACCCTGCCTGCAAAAATTGCTAAATTTGTGGAATATCTGGAGAAAAAAACATTACCTGAAAAGGATAAAAAGGCGTTCCAGGTTCTCAGGTAAATCTTTTATGTTATAGGCTTTCGACTTAAATTACAGCATCTGATAAACCTTTCCTTTTTAAGGCCTCCTGGTGGACGGGGTTGACGGAAGAGACCTGAATATTCCTGTAGACAGCCTAAATAGGAGGGAAACCCAAGATCTCCTTGGTCAAAATGTAAAAATGAATATTACTTGAGTCCCTTTTTCCTCTACCATCATAAGAGCTCTTGGAATCAAACTGAAGGGAGGAAAGGCATAAAGAAGGGCCATGACTGGGAAAGTGCATCCACCCATAACGGCTGATCCTGCCGGGAGAGGTTGCAACATTTTTTGGTTTGCCTGTTTTTCGTGGCAAATAGATCTAGTTCCGGAATTCCCCTCTTTTTGCAAATCTGTTGAAATATCTGATAATTCAGGGACCACTCTCCTTCCTTCAATGTCTGGCGACTGAGGAAGTCTGCTATTACATTGTTTTCTCATAGACCGCTGTCAAGATTATTTTCTGCCCAAAGAAAAATGGCTCTTTATACTGCTCCTAAGGAACGGCTTCTGGTTGTTTGTTTAAGTAAGCAACTGCCGTGGTATTGTCTGAAGATACCTTTATATTTTTGAGAGATGAGGGTGTGTGAAGGGAGACAATGACTTTGTAGATGGCTGAAAGTTCTTTCAGATTGGGGAAAGCATTTAGCATAATTTTTTCAGTGCATTTAGGGCATAAAGGTTTTTTAGATTTTGAGGAAAAGGATTTTTGGCAAATAGGGCATTTTTTGTGCCCTGAATCTCCACCTGCTGGCTTAGGCATCATGGTCTCTCTGCCCTAGAAGGATTAATAAAAAATCTAACATTTTTTATAGGGCCAAGTAGAGAGAGACCAACACCTACACCAGGGGTGGATTTTTGATGATAAGACACGACTGACATCACGTGAAAATTTTAGGGGAAACAGAACATTCTTTAAACCCAATAGAAGGTACATACAAATGTCCAAGAAGGATCCAGGGATCTCCAGGCTTCTTAGTGGTGTCAATGTCCACCGGGGCAAGCATGGCTGCAAGCGGAGAGAGAGAACAGAAAGTGAGTCTCCTCCCTCTGTTTAAATCTTGAACGCCGCGCCACCGGAAGAACTGCTAGATCGCGAGATTCTCTTGCCCAAGGAGAATCTCGCCTGGTGACGGCAACAGGTCGGATCCAGTGCGAGTTCCCCTTACCTGGGAATATCGCGAGCCCGAGGAGGCCTGCATGCAGAGTCGGTCCTTAGCACCTATCAGACTGTGTTCACACACGATAGGTAGTTTAGTGGTAGGACCCACGCCACACAGACACCTTGATGGGGTGCACAGGGCTCCGATATGTTCCTGACATTTCTATTAGGCTGCTTACCTTTAAGCTGACCTTTTTGTTAGCAATTACGTCAGCTAGAAGGTTTTCTCTGCCTTCCCCCCTTACACTAAAATACTGGAGGATAAAGTAATCATTGGGCCGATCCCATCTTTTCAACCTAAGATAGTTTCTGAATTTAAAGATGCTATCCTTCCATCTTTTTGCCCAAATCCAGTAGATCAGTTGGAGAAAAAGTATAATTGCCTTGGTATAAAGAGGTGTTTGTTGCAGTACCTCGATTCGACTACAGGCTGGAGAATAGATGAAAACCTTCTCTTACAGTTCCAGGAAAAAATTTAAGGGACATAAGGCAGCCTCAAGTACTATTGCTAGGTGGGTTAAGAATGCCATCTCTATTTCATGTTCATCTTTGAACTTGTCTCCACCAACAGGGTTTGGGGCTCATTCTACTAGAGCACTAGCGACAACATGGGAAGAGAGCGCAGAAGCTTCTCTAGCCCAAATATGCAGGGAGGCCACTTGGAGCTCGCCTCATACCTTTATTAGACATTATAGACTGCAACTAAATTCAGATGCAGCATTTGGGAGAAAGGTACTACAATTTGTGATCCCTCCCTAATTTTGATTTTTAGTTTAGTCTCGCAGGGGTGCTGTCATGGGTGAGGGGAAAATTTTTTTATTTTTTTTTTTCCATAATTCCTGTACTCGTAGGCTGAAGTGTTTTCCAATTACGCTCCTCCCTCTTGAGCCTGCAAGTAGGGGATAAGGTGAACTCTTTTCTGAAGCATGGGGACACATCTGAGCAGTTATCTCAGCTGTCATCTGCCCATAATATACAGCTGCACAGTGCTGAGATGGCAGACTTAGGGCTCTGTGCTCTGCCTTCTTACACAGGCCATCCTGCAGTGTCACAAGGAGGAGGAGTTTTAAGCTCATAAATATGAAAGCCCCCATTTTAACTCCTTCACTGATTGTCCCCTAGACTAAATGAGCCATTATAAATAATTAAAGGCATTTAAGAGTTTATTTATAATCACATGTATTTTTTCAGTATTTTCATTTTTACCTTTCCCGGAGAACCCCTTTAAGAGATGTTCTCCATTTGCATGGATTAGATTTAAAAGCCATTTTCATCACTTCAAGAGGTTGTTAAAGCAGCCGTTTCTATACTCCTCAGTTATCTGTGGAAATTATGAGGACTACAACAGTCTGTTTGAGTGTTTCTTTAACTCTGGAATTTGGTATTCCAATGTCAACTATGAATAGAGGAGATGAGAATAAGCCCTTTAAAGGGAGTCTGTCAGCACTTCTGACCATTTTAAAATGCGGACAGTACTAGGTATTGGTTCGGGAGAGCAGTACAAACATACCTTTTCTGAAGCTTTGATAATCAGGAGAAGTGTGAACATGACGTTTTATTCGGGTAGATTCTGCGCCAGCAAGTGCTCAGGACAGTGCTTCACTGTGAAGTGCTCTCTGCGATTAAAGGGTTTTTCTGAGACTTTTTAACTGATGACCTATCCAGAGAAGCAAAACCTAACTAAATATTTTCACTATGCCTGATGAGAAAAGCTTCGAGAAAGGCATGTTTGTGCTTCTCTTCCCAGACGCTATCTAGTGTTGTCCGCAGTTTAGCATTGTGAAATATGCTTACAGGCTCCCTTTTAGTCACAGAGACATATCAAAGGTTTTGTTCTGAGGGGGTCCAAGTGATGAACATGTATGCTATGCCAGCTCTTATGCTTGACACACGTAAGCAAAAACAATAAAGATGTATCCATGCTGTGGTTTGAAAATATGTTATACTGCTCATAGAAGTTCCGGATATTCCTTTCTTCATTTTCATTGCAAACATACATGAATGTTTAAAGCAGGCTCCTTTTGACCCTGTTCCGCCTGGAAATGGTGGCCAGAGGTGGTACTGCAATAACAGCAAAGTAGGCTGCACGGCACTGTTTCTCTTCAGCAAGTGCGGCACCATTAAGGCATAGGTTCAAAATGTCATATGCAATCTACAGATGTGCCAGTCTTTAACTTGCCTTTAAACCCAACACATCCTTAGATGTATGACACCAAATGTTAAACATACCAGAAAAAAATATGCATTTGATAGGTACCACCTGTTGTCTTTGTGAGACCTGACATCCGTCCATTCTGATGTGGTGCCAGTGGAGAACCTATTACGGTTACCCAGTGTCTCATCTAGATTAACAGCACACAATGTCACATACAATTTTGTTTCAATTTTTATTTATGTCACTCACCTTTGTGGTGTCATGTCCCCAAGCAGCAACAGCACACTTGTGGGCACGTCACCACTGAGGCCTGTCATTGCCTGCAACAACACACATGACCTCATCCATCTGGAAGGTTACAGGATGGGGACCAGAAAACTGTTAAAGGGAACCAAAGAACTGGAATGGAGCAGTGGGGAGCAGGTGAGGTACAACCAGTTGTTATAGAAAGTTATAGAACTCCAAACAGCTGGACAACTCCATTAAGGTCAGTAACAAATTCTATTTATTACTATAAAACATGGTTCACAATATACTTTCTGTTCTCACTCGTTTTTAGCACATCTTTCCATCTTTGGTAGAGATTGTACAAACTGCAAAACTGAGGTGTCAAAATATTCATTTCAGTTAGTTATTACATATTAACACTCCATTTGCTAATTTTGTGTTAAGATGAGGTAGAGCATGAAACAGTGTCTGGAAGATAAATTCTGCTATACACTGAATTTAGGGACTTTGCTTCACATAAAGATGCATTTGATATGGTAGCCCAGCAAATCAGCCAGAACAATACCCCTTGTTAATTACAACACCAAGATTCTTCCGTTTTAGTCCAGTCCAATTGCATTCATTCTGCTTTTAGATATAGTGTTTGCTCACAAAACTACAGGAATATAGTGGTTCTTTCTCCAACATGCTTAAAGCACGCAAACAGAAGATTAACATGAGCAGCCAAATGTGTTGGGACTCTAACAGTTCTGGAAGTGGCTTATCTCCCTGGAGCTCCCCATACACATTAGTGTGTTGGCCGAACCAGTGGTTCTCATTAGGTTCAGCTGACAAAAATATAATGCATATGGCCATCTTTAGTGATCAAGAGCTGCACTAGTTGAAATTGGGATAGGAATTTCCAACCATGGCCCTTATGGAGTTGTTATGCTCCGGTCTCCTACCCTCTCTGTCTTGTAGGTCTGGTGATTGTTTCTCTCATATTTAAAGTCAACAATTTTAGGGTGTAAGGCTACTTTCACACTTGCGTTCGGAGCGGATCCGTCTGGTATCTGCACAGACGGATCCGCACCTATAATGCAAACGCTTAGATCCATTCAGAACGGATCCGTTTGCATTACCATGAACAAAAAAAATAAAAAGTTCAAACGGATCCGTTTTGACTTTACATTGAAAGTCAATGGGGGACGGATCCGTTTGAAAATTGAGCCATATTGTGTCAACTTCAAACGGATCCGTCCCCATTGACTTACATTGTAAGTCTGGACGGATGTGTTTGCCTCCGCACGGCCTGGCGGACATCCGAACGCTGAAAGCAGCGTTCGGGTGTCCGCCTGCTGAGCGGAGCGGAGGACAAACGGTGCCAGACTGAGGCATTCTGAGCGGATCCGCATCCATTCAGACTGCATTAGGGCTGGACGGATGCGTTCAGGGCCGCTTGTGAGAGCCTTCAAACGGAACTCACAAGCGGAACCACGAACGCAAGTGTGAAAGTAGCCTAATTAGTATCACTGCACAGTGAATTGCCTTGTGGACATTCAGTTAATCCTTTCACGCATTTGGACGTAACTGTACGACCAAATACCAAGTGACTTTCTGCATTTGGACGTACAGTCAAGTTCAATTTGCTTACCGGACTGTGACACTATAAAGTGTCACAGCCCCAGGGGCTACGCTCTCCTGGAGAGCTGAGACACTGGGGAAGCCGGCAAGGGACCAATTATAGTGGTCCCTTGACGGCAAGCACTCTGATTGGTTAGTCTCTGCAGACTAACCAATCAGAGCACTTCATTGGGAAAACTGACGGTTTAATTTCATGAAAAGTACACCTCTCCAACCATTAAGCATGGGAGTGGATCAATCATGCTTTGGGTTTGCATTGCAGCCAATGCATGGGAAACATTTCATGGGTAGTGAGAATAATGGATTCAATGAAATTCCAGCAAATTCTGGAAGCAAACAAAATACCAATTGTAAAAAAGCTGAAGTTGACAAGAGTATGGCTTTTACAAATGGATAATCATCCTAAACAAACCTCAAAATCCACAATATACTACATCAAAAGGAGCAAGCTAAAGGTTTTACCATGGCTCTCACACAGTCCTCTAATCTGATCATTGAAAATCAGTAGATAGACCTCAAAAGACTAGTGTATTCAAGACGGCCCAGGAATCTCACAGAACTAGAAGAAGGCTGCAAGAAAGATGGGATGAAACTGAAACACTTAAAAAAAAAGTGTTTACCAGCTGTGATACTTGCCAAAGGAGATGCTACTAGGTACTAGACATGCAGGGTTGCTTTGGATTATTTTCCTTTTTTGTTATTTTGAAAATGTCAAAAGATGAAAGAAAAAAGTTGCTTTTGCTTAAAGTAGAACTCCCGGAAAGATGTTTATTCTCTGAACTGCTAGAACGTGATGTCTTGTGACCAACTCTCTTATCTCCAACTGACACAGGACAGGAAGTCAGTTACATCTCTATTTATTCCTATGAGACAGACACTGAGGCTCCCATAGGAATACATAGAGAAACTGGCTTCCTGTCCACACATAAGATGCTGTGTATTTGGAAAGTCTGATTGCCGGTCACATGACACAGCTGAGAAGCAGAAGGGAGGTTATAACTCACAAATACGGACACTGGTAAGAAAGTTACATTCACTACAGATGACATCATGTACCTTTCTAACAGGTCAGAGAATACATTTTTGGCAGCAGTTCTTTTTTGAAATACAAAGGGAATGTGTTGTCTTCAACTTTATGCTTTTTGGAGATCATTTCATCTTCAACTTGCTTTACTGTTCACAGTAACAGTAATTTTGACCAGGGTGTCCAAACTTTTGCATGCTACTGTATGCTCCAACATATGTGTTTCTTTGGTATTCTGAATATTAAAAGAAAATCTACAGCAACACTATGGTTTCCATGGATGACACATATCCCTTTTTATTGGCTAGGGGATCATTTTTCTGTTCAGTAGGGGTCCAAATGCTGGGGCCAATGTTCCCTCTGTTTGAATGGAGCAGTGGATGAGATTTCCTTCAGTTTCTTGTCGCACTTCTTAGATGCTATACCACAAATCCAACATTAAGCATTCCAACATAGACAAAGAAGGGGTTTGCAAATCAGGTTTGTAGATGACAAAATATAGTCCTATGCTTAACTTTAAAAAATATATTTAAAATAAGCATTAGTGTGAAAATCATGGAGTGGCAACTGGCAACATTTCAGGAATGAAACCCTTCATCAGGTTGTTAGGCAGTAAGCTTCCATGTGGTCACAGGAGTTGCACATGTCTGCTCTATTTAACTCTATGGGACCGCAGGAGATAGAGTACAGGAGAGGCTTGATTTTCATGATTAGCAGGGGCCCCAGTGGTCAGACCTATGCCAATCAGACACTTATCCCCTACTCTGTGTATAGAGGATAGGTGTCATTCGTTAAAGGTAGTTATACATTAAAGGGGTTAGGTCACGATTGTAAAAAATGAAAATCATACATCATAGAGTACATGACAATAATTCTAAAAAAACTAGAACCAACCCTGTTCCTCACATGGATCCAGAGATCTCACCATTAATTGTTCCACTTGGTCTGCTAGAGTATCTTTAGCTTGGCAGCTCAAGGGATGTTTCCTTTTTGCTGCAGCTATTGCACTGTAACTGCCATAGCTTGTAGCTCAGTGCGGACAAAAAACAAGGAAAAGAACAAACAGCAGGTGGCGCTATACAGATACAATTTATAGAATTTTTAATTACACGCAATTACAAAAGTATTCAGATCCCAATGCTGGTTTAAAAAAAACTGTAGAATATGTTTTGTGACACAACCCCTTTAAGGACTTGGCACCGATGAAAATAAAGAGATTGAATGCTGAGAAAGCATACATGAATTTTTTTATGAAATTACATTCTTACCTTAAAAAGCGTTCATATAGATGCCCAGATGCAACAGAGAAGATATTTAGAATGTCTGATTTCTTTTCTTTTATTTCTGTATTTATTGCTCCTGTAAAACTAAACAAAAAAATAAAAATACATTTTACCTGGTATAAAAAGTGGGATAAAACAGTTATAGTTAGCAAATGCTCAATATTTTACTGGTGTCTGGAATTTTCATATTTAGGTTTTGTAACAATCAGACATTGTCACAACCACAGAAACCGAAGAAATGCAATGTTCTCCTCGTTAAGCAAAAGCCTGTTAGAACTGCACATACAGTATTTCAAGCAAACCCATGAAGGAGAAACTGGATTCATATGCAATATAGTAAAACAGTGTAAAGCCTCATGCAGACGTCCGTGGAACACGGTCCGTGAGACACCGGACTGGCATTGCAGGAGCGCACGTCGTCATGGCAACCAATGATGCTGTGCGTTCCAGCAATGCCAGTCCGGTATCTCACGGATCGTGTTCCACGGACGTCTGCATGAGGCTTAAGAAATCGAAACACTAGTGCAGTGTCTCATACACAGTAGTGGGGTTGGACAAAATACCACTGCTGTTCTCATGTCATTGCCTCAAATAAACATGCTTGGTCGTACATTGACTGGAACAGACTGTACAAAATGTTCATTGATTGCAATACAGATGATTAGATTTGCTTGCATAAAATATATTTGTTATCTTAATACAATAACGACACCATTTTGGACAATACAAATTATCATTAAAATAATTGCTAAATTGTAGACGTCATCAGTTTAACCCTTTCCCGACCAGCGCCGTATTAGTACAGTCGGTTCTTTAAAGATGGCATCCGCTCCAGAGAGAAAATCCCTTTGTTATCAATTAAAAATCCATTTAATGACTATTCAGGCAAAAGGGTTGGGTCAAGCGGGACCTGACCAGGGTAAAATATAATGACCTAGATACCTATTGGTTGCCACCCCAAACAGCATAATCCTATAAACCCGAGTCCTGATAATTGATGTACAAACTATTGCAAAGACCTGGGGGTAGTATGCAATTAGTGTACTGTGGGCTATATTGCTGAGCGGTTATATATTTAAATGCCGCTCTCCGCAAGTCCAAACACCAATGCCGAATTTACATTTGCCTAAAATGCTCAGGTGTAGGCGAATACAAATGCCGGAGGGATAAATAAAGTTGCCAGGGTATGCAATTGCAGACCAAATGGCAAGGTACTACTCGCATACAATTGAGGACTAATATCAGCGGCTACAGCATGAACGATCAGCCGCTGCCTACAGTCCTCGACCCTGGACCCAGACCCTTGGGATCAGGGCTTAATATTAATATTCTTTTGACAAGCCCAGCCCTAAATATAGGTGTACGGAGGTCAAGCTATGCTCGCTATTAGGCTAATAAAATGTATTACTAAGAGACCCATACAGACCCACCAATCGATGTGTTTCATTAACCGGGATAAACCCGGTATTTCATCAGGAGTTACTGGACAAGGTCTGTACTAACGGTAGCTGTACACCACTGATATCGTGAGTGCATCAATAGAGCCTAACCGGCACTGTGGCGGCTGTAATGTGTCCGCCAAGCCTGGCTCATTAAATGGAAATAGACACACTCCCCTGGGCTGGGCTTGCAAAGCGGGCGCTCCAATCGCAGTGAGCGAGTGTAAGAAACACACGCTGGTGCCCGCCTCAAATACATCGCTAGTCACGTATACAGTACAAGTACAGAATACAGTGAACAATCCGCAGCCTAAATAACGCAACCAGAGACATAATGTTTGCAACAGATTAGGATACTAAAGGTTCGGCTCACAACAAGAAATGATCCTTGTGACCCCACTTTTGCAAATCTCTACCTGGGTTGGTGGGAACGAGAAGTGGTCTTCAGTGAAGCCATGGAACGATAGACCTCATACATTTTATTATGGATGAGGTACATCGATGATGTGTTTATCCTCTGGAAGGGGACGCAGATCATGTTTAGCAAGTTTGTCTCAGCATTGAACATCAATGATCTAGATCTATTTTTCACCAGCGAGATCAGTGACACTTGTTTGACCTTTCTGGATATTTCTGTGGGTATTGATCCATCACGCAAATTGGTAACCAATATGTACAGAAAACCAACGGCTACCAATACATTACTCGCTTGGGATAGTGGACATCCGTATTCCCTTAAAAAATGAATTCCTAAAGGTCAATACCTGAGAGCAGGGAGAAACTCCGGATGATCTCCACAGGAGGTTCTCACAGCGAGGATATCCACTATCATTCCTCAAGAAAGTCTACCAGCATGCAACAGGGAAAATCTTTGGCACCCCAAAAATCGGGATGATGTAGATAATGTGAAGTTTCACATCATTGGCACTTTCGACCTAACGCACAAAGAGGTGCCGTAAAAAAAGAAAAAAGGAGGAGGTTAACAAATGCTACCTGGGTCAAAAAAATCCCGGATGTAGTGTTAAACCAGAGGAGCCAAAGGTGATGGTAGCAAAAGGAAATTTGAAGAGTAAAAGAGGTAAAGAGGATTGCGGGGTGGTGGAGAAGGCAGCTGAAAATAGTATAAGTGGCGCTATACACTTGGTGATCATGTAAAGATAATTAAAACTTGGCAGGCAGGAAAAAAACCTCACAAACAACTCTTACCGACTTGCAAGCTTGTAAGATGGAACAATACAAAGTGAGAGGAAAAAAATAATAAAAAAAAATTTAAATAAAAAAAGGAACAAAAGAGAAAGTGTCACTCTCCACGCAACTAAAGGAGAAGAATTTGTGGTGGCCCAGGGAACAGGGTTATCGGTAAATCAGGTGGAGTGGTGGATCCCCGAAATATCCAAAACAGATACAGTAATAGTGGTAGTAATAAAAAAAATGCTCAGAGTGCCAAATGTTCACATTAGAACCACAATATTATTGTAAATAGAATGTAATACACATACTCTAATACATACTAGGATAAAAACTAATCCAAAGTGAAACTTCAGTTAACTCACTTCGCTGGGGGTTGCCACCAGGATAAAACTCAAGACACCTGGGCCAAAAAAAAACGTCCGGGATCGTCTGTAGTGTGGTGGAGATTGAAGTCAGTGCTCCAGTCGTGCGATAGAGATGGCAATCAGCACACGGGTCAGCAACTTCTTTGTCAAATCTGTTTATTTCAAGGATCGGGGAAGGCATAAAATCCTGTTCATCAGGAGCAATAATAATACATAATAATAATAAGAATGTGTCTTACATTCTATTTACATTAATATTGTGGTTCTAATCTGAACATTTGGCACTCTCAAAGTATTTTTTTTATTACTAACACTATTACTGTATCTGTTTGGGATATTTACCACTCCACCCGATTTACCGATAAACATGTTCACTGGGCCACCACAAATTCTTCTCCTTTGGTTGTGTGGAGAGTGGCACTTTTTCTTTTGTTCTTTTTTTATTTATTTTTTTCTCTCACTTTGTATTGATCTTACAAGGTTGCTAGTCGGTAAGCGTCGTTTGTGACGTTTTTTTCCTGACTGCCAAGTTTTAATTATCTTTACATGAGCACAAAGAGGTGCGCCGGACTGTGGGGAATTTTGCAATCAGATCCGGATGTGGGGCACCTTGTCAGCCTGTACGGGTCTATTGTTAATACATTTTATTAGCCTAATAGCGAGCATAGCTCGACACCTATATTTAGGGCTGGGCTTGTCAAAAGAAGATTAAGCCCTGATCCCAAGGGTCTGGGTCCAGGGTCGAGGACAATAGGCAGCGGCTGATCGTTCATGCTGTAGCCACTGATATTAGTCCTCAATTGTATGCGAGTAGTACCTTGCCATTTGGTCTGCAATTGCATACCCTGGCAACTTTATTTATCCCTCCGGCATTTGTATTAGCCTACACCTGAGCGACTTGCCGAGACCGGCATTTAAATATATAACAGCTCAGCAATATAGCCCACAGTACACTAATTGCATACTACCCCCAGTTCTTTGCAATAGTTTGTACATCAATTATCAGGACTCATTATATTTTACCCTGACCAGGTCCGGGTTGACCCAACTCTCTGCCTGAAAAATATATATATATTAATTAAATATATATATATATATATATATATATATATATATATATATATATAGACCACACTTTGCTCAAAATACAAAAACAAAAAATAAATAAAATACACCATGGATATCGCCACCTGCGAAAATGCCCATAATATAAAAAATATTTTCCCCCATATGGCAAAGCGGAAAAAAATCATCAAAATAACTATTTTTGGTCGCTTTAAATAAAAAGTGATCAAAAAGTCATACACACCCCAGAATGGTTTCAACGGAAAGTATAGATTGACCCACAAAAAATGAGCCCCACACAGTTCCATAGACATAACTACAAAAAATTATAGGGGTCAGAATATGATGATGATAAAATAAAACTGATTTTTCCCAAGGTTTTTATTATTTTATCAGTATCAAAACACAAGAGAAACTATACATATAAGTTTTATCGCACATTGAATGTCGTAAATAAAAAACCCGTAAAACTGTGGAGGAATTATTTTTCCAATTCCACTTGGAAATGTTTTTCCTGCTTCCCACCAAATCATAGGCAATATTAAATTGTTGCATTGGAAAGTACAACTTAATAAAAAAGTTATGCCTCTGGGAAGACAGGGAGCACAAAACGAAAACACAAAAATGAAAAAAACTCCGGGGTAGAAAGGGTTATTAAGATCTGTATAGATTTGCAGTGACAATGATAAGCTCATCTACCCTTATCAACAATATATTTAATATAAGTATTACAGATCCCAGTTTGGAGAAGGGTTGGGGCACAAATCGGTTACATCAAATAACTTACAATGTCTAAGTTTAATTTATATTGTGTTACCACTTTAGCAGGTTTTCATTTCTATTTATTTCATTCATTTATGAAAAAAATGAAGTAATGCACAAAAAATGCACAGTAAGGCACAAAAATTGCCATTACTGACATCAGTTACCTGTTCTAAATTGGGGCTCACAACCTAAATTCTGACCTATCTGTATATTCTAATGTGGGGGGAAACCCGAGCACTGAGCTCTTGACTAAACTAATACTTATCTGGTTAAACCTATATTTACCACCAACTTATCCAATAGCCAGCTATAATTAAGCATTAAATCAACAAACCTACCAAAACAAAACAGCAAAACCACTAAAGATAATACATTACATCTCATGTTTCTTATTTATCACAAGTAACAACAAATTTACAAGTAATAAGGATGAGATGTAATTTATTAGCTGCAGTGGTTCTTTAATTAACGCCTGCATTTGACTACGCAATTTCCTCTTGATTGTCAGCATGCACAGTTAAATCATATTTATAGCTAACCTATCATTTATTTAATAAATCAAAATATTATAAATTAATGTGTTGATCATATTTATTATATCCCTTAATAGGTTACAGAGCTTGCTACAAATCGTCTGCTTCCCTTCACACATAGACAAGAACGTTATGACTTCTTGTTGCTGCCACAAGGGGGAGCTTTTTGAAGAGTTATGTATACAGCAAGTTGTGCCTGCATGAAGCCAGGTGTTCATCATGTCCATAGTTTTTACTCCATTTGTGACTTGACCGTTTACATTTCTATTATTTTTTTTGCAGGACAGAATAGCGTACCATAACATGCTTTTCTATCCTGCAAAAAAAAAAAGTACAGAAACACTTTTTTTTTTTAACACTGCAGTAAATGGGAGATGGATAAAAACGTAAGACAATACCATCCATTAAACATATACATCTTTATTTTTTTTATCCAGATACTTCTATTATGATATCTGCTCACCGTTTCCCATTGTATGCCGTGTGGCTGATTGCAGTGTTGTGCGTACTGGCTGCAGATGCTTGTGGCTGTGAACATGAAGATTGTGTTTTCATCTACTCTCTATTAACCACTTAAGGACCACAGGTTTATACCTCCCCAGTGACCAGGCCCTTTTTTACAAATCGGCACTTCACAACTTTAACGGTTTATTGCTCGGCCATGCAACTTGGCACCCAAATGAATTTTACCTCCTTTTCTTCTCACAGATACAGCTTTCTTTTGGTGGTATTTAATTGCTGCTGAGATTTTATCGTTTTTCTGATATTAAACAAAATAGACTGCAATTTTCTCAAAAAAAAGTGTATTTTTAACTTTTTCTGGTACAATTGTTCAAATATAATTACATTTCTATACAAGTTTGTGTCAGAATTTATTGTGCTACATGTCTTTGATAAAAAAAAATCCAATAAGTGTATATTTATTGGTTTGCACAAAAGTTATGGCGTTTACAAACTATGATACAAAAATGTGAATTTCCGCATTTTGAAGCAGCTCTGACTTTCTGAGCACCCGTCATGTTTCTTGAAGTGCTAGAATGCCAGGATAGTATAAATACCCCCCAAATGATCCCATTTTAGAAAGAAGACACCCCAAAGTATTCGCGGAGGGGCATGGTGAGTTCATGTATGATTTAATTTTTTTTTAAGTTAGCGGAAAATTACACTTTCTGAGAAAAAAAAAAATAAAGTTTCCATTTCTGCTAACTTCTGGCAAAAAAATATAAAAATCTCCCACGGACTCACTATGCCCCTCAGGGAATAACTTGGGGTGTCTACTTTCCGAAATGGGGTCATTTGTGGGGTGTGTTTACTGTTCTAGCATTTTGGGCGGGGCTAAATTGTGAGCAACCCTGTAAAGCCTAAAGGTACTCGTTGGACTTTCAGCCCCTTTACGCACCTAGGCTGCAAAAAAGTGTCACACATGTGGTATCGCCGTACTCAGGAGAAGTAGGGCAATGTGTTTTGGGGTGTATTTTTACATATACCCATGCTGGGTGAGATAAATATCTCTGCAAATTGACAACTTTGTTTAAACATTTTTAAAAAGTTGTCATTTACAGAAATATTTCTCACACACAGTATGGGTATATGTAAAAATACAACCCAAAACACATTGCCCTACTTCTTCTGAGTACAGCGGTACCACATGTGTGACACTTTTTTGCAGCCTAGGTGCACAAAGGGGCCCAAATTCCAATGAGTACCTTTAGGATTTCACAGGGCATTTTTACGCATTTGGATCCCAAACTACTTCTCACGCTTTAGTGCCCCTAAAATGCCAGGGCAGTATAAATACCCCACAAGTGACCCCATTTTGGAAAGAAGACACCCCAAGGTATTCCGTAAGGGGCATGGCGAGTTCATAGAAGTTTTCTTTTTTTTTTGGCACAAGTTTTTTTTACAAAGTCTCATATTCCACTAACTTGTGAAAAAAATTTTTTTTGCCAGAAGTTAGCAGAAATGGAAACTTTATTCTGAGTATGGCGATACCACATGTGTGACACTTTTTTGCAGCCAAGATGCGCAAAGGGGCCAATGAGTACCTTTTAGGAGGGCATTTTTAGGCATTTGGATTTCTCACGCTTTAGGGCCCCTAAAATGCCAGGGCAGTATAAATACCCCACATGTGACCCCATTTTGGAAAGAAGACACCCCAAGGTATTCCGTGAGGGGCATGGCGAGTTTATAGAAGATTTTTGGGGGGGCACAAGTTAGCGGTAATTGATTTTTTTTGTTGTTTTTTTCTCACAAAGTCTCCCTTTCCGCTAACTTGTGACAAAAAGTTCAATCTTTCATGGACTCAATATGCCCCTCAGCGAATACCTTGGGGTGTCTTCTTTCCAAAATGGGGTCATTTTTGGGATGTTTGTACTGCCCTGGCATTTGATGGTCTCCGCAATCATTACATGTATGGCCAGCATTAGGAGTTTCTGCGATTCTCCTTATATTGAGCATATGGGTAATGAGATTTATTTATTTTCCGTTCAGCCTCTGGGCTGAAAAAAAAAAAATGAACGGCACAGATTTCTTCATTCGCATCGATCAATGTGGATGAAAAAATCTCTGCCAAAAAATGTGCAAAAAAAAAAAGAGGGGGAAGGACATAGGAGTGCTTACGAAGTAAAGCTGCGATCGCTAATAAAGATCGAAAAAGCTCTTAAGTGATCTTTATAGCGCCGCAGCGATTTTACAGTGTTTTTGCAGTGATCAGAAAAAAAAAATTCTGTCACTGCGGTGGGGCGGACTGAACGCAAGTGTGCGCACAAGATCAGGCCTGATCGGGCGAACACTGCGTTTTTTGTAGAGCCTAAAGTGACCCTAATGTACTGATATAAATCTGATTGCGATCAGTGTTGATCACTTACAGATACTATATAGTACTAGTGCTGATTAGCGACAGCGATGGCGCTAATCAGTGACTGCGATGAGCTGGGCTGGGCGCTAACTACCTAACAAGTAGCTAAGTAACTGGCGGTGATAAGGGACCCTTAGGCCCCATTCACACGTTTGCAATTCTGCTCCGCATTTTGTGGAACTGAATTGTGGACCCATTCATTTCTATGGGGACAGACTTTGTCCCGCTTGGATCCGGAATTGCGGATCTGCACTTCCGGGTCCGCACTTCCGTTCCGCAAAAATATAGAACATGTCCTATTCTTGTCCGCAATTGCGGACAAGAAAAGGAATTTTCTATATAGTTCTGGCAATGTGCGGATCCGCAAAATGTCTGTGTCAGTGTTTTGCGGATCCGCGAAACACATACAGACGTCTGAATGGAGCCTTACAGGGGGGGGGGGGGGGGGGGGGGGTGATCAGGGAGTCTATATGGGGTGATCAGGGGTTAATAAGTGACAGGGGGGGGGGGGTGTAGTGTAGTGTGGTGCTACTTACAGAGCTGCCTGTGTCCTCTGGTGGTCGATCCAAGCAAAAGGGACCACCAGAGGACCAGATAGCAGGTATATCAGACGCTGTTAACAAAACATCGTCTAATATACCTTTCTGATGCGATTTTTTAAACATCTACAGCCTGCCAGCGAATGATCAGCGCTGGCAGGCTGTAGTTTAACTTCATGGGAAATCTCGGGTCTCACGAGATGACGTCAATAGGCGTCACTGAGACCTGAGAGCACCGTGGTCCTGACGCCTTTTGGCGTTAGTGTGGCGGCAAGAGGTTAAGTAGGGCAGGGGTTAATCTGTGCCAGCTAATTCTCTGTGCCTTGTAGGGCCTCTTTCTGTTCACATGCACCTGCATGTGTTTTGGGCTAATGAGCTCTGCTATATGTTCTGTCTGTCTATCCCACGCCTTGGCTGTTGTTCTGTTTTCCTGTGCAGTCCTCGTCAGTCTGTATGCTGTCTGATCTTATCCTACCTGAGTTCCGGCTATATTAAGGGTCCATTTACACGTAGGGTGAAAAACAGGGAGGCATAGCATCCTTATTGTTTGGCCCAGCATCAAACCGGTTACTTGGCACAGTGGTTCCACACTACCACTAATCTGTCTTGATCGACAACAGCGGTTCCGTAACAACTTCCTACTTCCTTTGATACACTTTATATCTTTATTTAAAAAGGTTTCACAAAATCGTATACTTAAAAAAAAATAACTTATTGAAACAAATGCACATCCATCAAACATATACGGTAAAAAAAAAAAAGATAGATAACCACAAAATTACATACCTTTATGTACTTTTTTAAAAATTATATTTAATTTTTTTACATACAGCAAAAATGAAATGTGAACAGGCCTTTACTTAACTTCTTCTCGGTGCTGGCTCCTCGCTCCTCCTCCTCCCAGCCTGTGATGGTCCACTAGCATCTGCTCCCTCACTGGAAACATCTGATTTGACAATGCCTGCAGCCAATCACTGGCCAATTACTACACCATGACAAATGGTCACATGACACAAGGGGATCCTGTCTCCGGCGCTGCAAGCGATTGGCGGCGGTGATGTCATACCAATTGTTGACATAGAGGGAGCCCAGGAGAGCATCCCAGGTCTGGAGAAGAAAGAGCGGGGAGCCAGCGCCGGGAAATGGAAATAATCTTTCCTTTACAGGTATGCCACTCACACCCCTTCTTGCACAGCCCCTTTAATATTTTTCTACTAGGGCTTCACCACACAGAACATGGTGATAAAAAATCTGTGAAAACAGAGAATGTACAATAGCCGCTGCAGAATAAGATTACGGCACTGTCAACTGAAGAAATAATAGGACACCGAGGATTATGAAAGCATATGCCGGAGTTACAACTATAAGTATGATATGCCTTACTGTACCTGAAATGGCAGCTAAACTTTTAATACAGTTTAATTATTTCAGCATTTCAGATGCTATACAAATATTGATTGCCAAAAGGAATTTTGTAGATTTCTACATCAAAAGAGAAACGCTTCAATTTAATGAAATTGCTGATTTTCTTTTAAATATCTTTACCTGTATTATAAAAGAAGCTTGTGAATATAGCATTTGGAACCAGTGCTTCTGCCTGCAGAGTGCAGGGATGGATGGTTTCTATGTATTCTCAGCATTTTCCATAATGCATAGTAATCATCATTGGGGGAGACTAACACCATGTGAGAAAATACAAACCTTTGAGCCACAGACACAAATCTAGTAGTTCTGTTCCAGGCAACAGAATGTAACAGTCCTTTCAGCTAAACTAATTAATCATAGTGAAACTCAAATGCCTAAGAGCACCTGTACTAATGCTTGCTTAATCCAAATGACACACAGAAAAGTCCAAGGATAGGACACTCGCACATAACATGAATACAGTATACCTCTATAATGAAAAGAGTAGCAGGCTAATGAAATAAC
Organism: Bufo gargarizans; assembly: GCF_014858855.1. Taxonomy (NCBI): domain Eukaryota; kingdom Metazoa; phylum Chordata; class Amphibia; order Anura; family Bufonidae; genus Bufo; species Bufo gargarizans. The sequence continues at coordinate 188,507,388 of NC_058082.1, forward strand.
AATTGAGGCAAAGTGGAAGGATTTGAAAAGGAGCATTCACATATGCTTGCCTTCAAGCCTAGAAGGTGTTACTTGTAGAACATTTCAGGTTGGCCACGACAGAACACCTACAATATTACAGGGAGGGTTATGACCAAAAAGGCTACCTTCAAACAGGAAAATAAAGAAACAATTCATAACAATGAAGAGGGTTTTATGCAAGGAACCAACAAGAAACACAGAAGAATGATCGCAAAAAAGACCACATAGTCTGTCCTTATATTATTTTCTTTATATTTTTCACTTGGTATAGATTAGAGATGAGCGAGTCGATTCTAAACTAACCAGATTTATTCCGAACGTCACAAAACAAAAAAGGTTGACAAACGAATCCGAACTTTTGACAGTTTGTTTTGGATAAATCATATAAAAATGGGGCCCAGCAGTGGGGGGAATAGGTAAGGCTTTCACTGATTGGCTAGCAGGCTGGTCAGCCAATCGGGGAGCAGTATGCTGTTCTCTGATGTGGATGTGTTGTGGCATTGTTTGCCAAAAAAACTAGTTTAAACACAGGTCACTAATGCAGTGTAATAGGGACACTATAAGGATAGTATAGGGAGAAAATAAAGAGATATAATTGCGTATATTTTAAGGACTTTGATCCAGGAATGCTTATAGAGAGTGAGGGGCTGGTCACTAAGAATTGGATTTTTAATACAGCTGCCCATAACAAAATCTGCAAGAAAAAGAAACTCATTTTTTTCTGTATATGAACAGACAGCCAGCCTTTTTTTTTTTTTTACTTCATGTTTTTACAGTTCAGACACTTATTGCCAGTACCCCAATGGCATTCAGCTTGCAAACGCTGAGCAATTGCGTATTTATGTTCTTCTAAAAATCATTTCAGTGCATTATACTCACTTTATTAAAAGCAATGTATTTCACTGCAAGATAACAGGTAGTTATAGCAAAAGCAAAACTGCAATAATGCCAGTTTCATACCATTTTTACTAAATGCGTTGCATATTACTGCAAGATAATGGGTAGTTGCAGCAAGAGCATTTTACGGCAATAACACCAAACTACAATGCTCCATTTTTATACTCGTGTTATTAAACACATTTTATTTTTACTGCACTAAACTTATTGTATTACTGCAAGATACTGTAGCGGCTGTCCCGGGGTGTTCACACATTAACGGTGTACAAGATATGTTTATTCTCTTGTAACTCAGTTTTTTTGGTTATATACTGTATAAGCAGTTTGCTCAATTGACTGATTATATATTTGGGTACTAACGGACATACTACTTGCGCCATTTCATAGTTATCTATTTTTGATATTTAAAGGCATTTTAGCTACAATTCCTATCTAGATACATTGATCAATATGCCAAATTACTATCACAGAAAATGGAAGTTTGTCATTTGTGCATAGGGTAAATTAGGGTATTTACCATATTATTCACCCTTATGATGTATACAGTTTATTTACCGAATTACCTCTCGGAGCCACCGCATATTTCTCTTTGGTGAGATTCATATTTTTTTTTATAGTTTTCATGAATTAATATCTTCAATAAAGTATTATGTATTCATGGCTATGATGACTCTGTTTTGTTCGTATTCTATTAATTAGGAGAGTCAGCCCATAACTTGGGGAAATTTAAATGGGTACTCTGTTGGAGCTTTCTATTATTTTTTGTTCCCACATCTGTTAAGAATATTGGATGTTTACTGCAAGATATTGTGTAGTTGAAGGAAATTTATTGCAAAAATTGCATTGTTATACCCGTGCATTACTGCAACAGGATATGTACGCTGCTCCTACAAAAAATAAAAAATAAATTTCGTTGGACCGCCTTTAGCTTTGATTACAGCACAGATTTATTTCCATCCAGTGTTGCATTAATATTTCACCAAGATCTTGCATTGATGATGGTAGAGTCTGACTGCTTCAGCAAAGCCTTCTCCAGCCCATCCCAAAGATTCTCAATGGGGTTAAGGTCTGGACACTGTGGTGGCCAATCCGTGTGTGAAAATGATGTCTCATGCTCCCAGATCATAGCACTGCTCCCACAGGCTTGTACGGTAGGCACTAGGCATGATGAGTGCATCACTTCATCTGCCTCTCTTCTTACCCTGATGCGCCCATCACTCTGGAACAGGGTAAATCTGGACTCATCAGACCACTTGACCTTCTTCCATTGCTCCAGAGTCCAATCTTTATGCTACCTAGAAAATTGAAGCCTTTTTTTCTGGTTTGCCTCACTGATTAGTGGTTTTCTTACGGCTACACAGCTGTTCAGTCCCAATCCCTTGAGTTCCCTTCGCATTATGCATGTGGAAATGCTCTTACTTTCACTATTAAACATAGCCCTGAGTTCTACTGTTTTTCTTCGATTTGATTTCACCATTGTTTAAGTGATCGCCTCAGGATCTTTTCCTGCCACATTTCTTCCTCGAATACGATGGGTCCCCACTATCCTTGCAGTTTTTAATAATGCGGTGGATAGTTCTTAACCCAATTTTAAAAGTTTCTGCAATCTCCTTAGATGTTTTCGTTGCTTGATGCATGCCAATGATTTGACCCTTCTCAAACAGACTAACATCTTTTCCACGACCACGATATGTGTCTTTCGACATGGTTGTATAAGAAATGAGAAGCAACTCATTGCACCAGTTAGGGTTAAATAACTTGCTGCTAAAAGATAATCGTACATGCAGTAATTATCCAATAGGAGGCTCATAAATATTTGCTTAGTTAAATTCAAGTGGCAACTTTTATTTTTTTGACAAGTAGTGTAGTTCAAAGACATTTTGATGTCAAAATTGCATTGTTATACCCATGTTAGTGAATGCATTACTGCAATAGACTGTGTAGTTCAAAGACATTTTGCTGCAAAAATTGCATTATTAACAAAGTAAATTGTTAATACCAGTGTGTGGTGTGCTTGTAGAAGGGACGGCTAGTAGTGTTAGTAATGGCAGTGGTGGCAACAGTGGTACTCACGGTCAATACAGAACAGGGAATTGGGAGGGGGCCAAGGAGCCCAAGATGACATATCACTGTCGGACTATGATGATGATTGTGTGTTGGCCAGAAACTAGGAGCTGTATTGGGGTACTGCTGAGAAGGAGGTGATATCAGAGGAAGAGAGTGGTGGCCATGGCAGAAAAAAGAACAGAAGCAATGGCCAATCTGCATCTACTGTGGTCAGCTTGGGAATTGATGATGATGCCGATACTGTGGGCACAGGCTCAAAACCTGCCAGACTTGGGTCCCATATGGTGTTTTTTTTCTCCACAAGGCCAGCACACAAAACAATAGCCTTATGCAAGATATGCAGGATTAAAATAAGCTGTGAGCATTCAAACAGAAACATAAGTGCCAGAGTTCTATAGCAGCACATGAGGCGGCATCACTAGATCCTATGGGTGAAAAAAACTGGCCAGTGTTCTGAATCAGAATAAATCTGTCCCCCTTCTCCCGGTCTTCTTTGTTCCAGTTAGGTCACAGTCAAAGCAGCACAGAGTCTTCGTCATCATCAGCTGCTGCTGCTTCTCTTGTTCAGACTCCTACATGTCCTTGTTCTCTGCTCCATTGTGAGACATCCATAAAAGAATATGTGGCCATGAGAAAACTGATTGCCACAAGAAATTAGCTTGTGTGCTAGCTGAGCCCCATCCTGGCCAAGTTGCTAGTAGTGTAGTTGCTGCCATACCACTTCGTTTTTCTAATGGTAGAGCAGTTCTGTGCCTTCACCAAAATGTATTTCTGCTGTATGATATTCATACTTCTGCTTAGCTGTTCATTTTTTCTTTAAAACAATTGTTGAAAACTACAATTCTCACTATCTGGAACAGTACAGTACATGTCTTTCACGGCCCCCTGGGTCAATGTTTTTTTCGCGGCAGCAGGGACCCAAACTGCAGCATTAAGGCCAGGTCCTATTGACACCTCCTCCTTTGTGTCAGTCCGATTCTCACAAAAGGTGTTTACCGCATCCTCCATGTCCTACTCCATGGACATCCTCCCATCCTTAACAGAAGCAGGGCAGAGACCTGCTCTCACTCGCTCTTCCTCCTACATGTCCTACTCCATGGACATTCTCCCACTCCCAAATGAAGCATGGTAGAGACCTGCTCCCACTCCATCTTCCTCTTATCATATGTGTAAAGTGACGCCCTGCCATGCCATGTTTGACTCAGATTAATTGGCTCTGACAAGCCCCACAGCAGATACGTTGCTAAAGTGTGCACAAAATAAATAAAAAGTCATTCAATCAGTCTGAAAAGGAGAGCAGCAAAATCTGTTTGAAGTAGGTCTCCTTAAATAAACAGTCAACAAACTTACTACTGCTTCTATTATGAAATGCACTCGAACGCGACCATTTACTCAATGCGTTTTATGCTGGAAGCAGTAATGTGTTTGTTGGGATCACTATTGGGATCGTCTGTCTTTTGCCTGCCTGAGAGGGGGACTCTGGTGGAGGAGACACAATCAGTGAGAACTGCGATTAATTACATCAAGGTGACCTCAATATTTTTATGTAAGCAAACATCTTGTTGGCTGTCTCCCCGCTAACTACAACTTGGCAAGGTTGTCAGCGACAATGGCAGGAACATCGTGGCAACGCTGCATTTGGGGAAAATAACACATACTCCCTGCACGGCTAATGTGATAAATTCCATTACACAACGATCCCCTCTGCTGTGAGCGTCGCTGCTCCAACTTCTATCTGGGTCCTTAGCGTGGCGCACCATTTTGCGAACATCACTCAAACCCCACTTACTAGCTAGTTACAATGCAGTTCGGCTGGTCATCTATATCAGTAGCAGTTGTGACATTCTCTGACCATCAGGTCCTCTTTGGCACCTTTATCCACTACAGAAATGTGCTACATAGCACAGAGCTGTCCCAGGGGTAAGCCCCAAATGACATGTGACTCAACATAGCGATGCGGCATTCATGGCAATTAACCCCTTACTTACTGTCACATGTCAACAATGTACAGTGCAGTTTCTTAATACACAGTGCAGTTTACGGCAAGTACTGTGCTGTTTTACCCATACACATTTGTAGCGCCCATCGACATACTGTCTGTAGGTATATAGCTCAAAATGGTGTGATCTACTTGTGCGGTGCACTCTCCATTTCCATAACTCCCATAACAATCAATGGAGAGCACGCCGCACATGCACAAAGTAATCTTCTTCACCTTGTAGGGCCCCTTCTCTAAGAGAGGACTAGGTCCCGGAGATGGGACCCAAACATATCTGACATTGGTGCCAATCTCACAGATATCTCACAGTAACAGGAGGCACTTTACATATTATACATAGTATATGAAAGTGCATCCATATAAAAAAGGAAGCACACAATACAGGCATTTTCCACAGTTCATCATAGACAATATTGGCACCGTCACAAGGACAATGGAAACCCAGAGAAATCCCTAAAGCCACTGAATATAAATAAGAGCACAAAGGATACATATTTCTGTAAAAGAGGTTAAGAGCATTTTCAACCCTCTTACAAGATTATACTGTATATTGGTAAGTGAAACATGCTACATAATAATCTTAGTAACTGCTCTATTTAGGTTCACGTTCCTGTCAGCACACAGAATAATAGTCCCTTAATAAAAGGAAATACATTAATTTGGTTCACACTAAAGCTGTTCGTCAGACAATTAAGGAATGCAAATCTGAGGCTTGAATGTGACAGAAAAGTAGGTAGTGATGATAAATGAAAACATTTCAAGGCTAAAAATATACTATTTCTTGACAACTAGGGAAATGTAAATCAGTATATTTCTTACCCTGAGATTTTCCATTATATTTAAAATAAATGCATATTAATATGTACCTCAGGCTTAGTGGTTTGATATTTCGTGTAATATTTAACTAATTCCAATTTTTCTTGGCACTTTCATTTGATCTTACCTTCACACATCACAGGCATTGAAATGCACAATCCCTGCTCCATGTATAGGTTCGACCAGAAGAGCAATTGTCAGAGGGCGATACAAGGTATAATACCGTAAAAAGGTAAACCTAATGCGTAGCACAGTTATACCAGTGTGTCCATGGTTTCTAGCTTTTATTACAATTAATACACTTTTCAAATAAATCAAGTTTAGCACTAAATCAGAAAGTTAAAGGGGTTTTCTGGGATTTTGATCGGGATAGGTCATCAGTATCTAATCGTGGGGGTACAACACCCGGGACCTTCACCAATCAGCTGTTTGAGAAGGCACCGCCGTGGCCTTCTCTGTACTTACCAAGCACAGCTCCGTACATTGTATACCGGCTGTGCTAGGTATTGTGCTCACCTCTATTCACTTCAATGCGGCTGAGCACAATACCAAGCAAAGTCGCTACACAATGTACGGAGCTGTGCTTGGTAAGCTGTCAGACGGATCCATCAGCCCCAAAAATTATGCATTCACCGGACAGAAAAGAACAAGTGATTATGTGGCTGGAGGTATATTAGACGGTCAGTGGATAACTGTCACGGTCCCTCAGGTGACTAATGCCAGGAAATCAAGGAGATTGGCTGAGTGTGGAGGAATCTAACAGCCTCCTTGATTTCTCTTGATTCAGTGTTGATAGGGTTAATGACCACTTCCCTTTTCTCAGCTGTTGCTCAGTCGTAATCACTTTCACCATTTATAGTTTCACCCCACCTTTCTGACTATGTGGTTGATAGCTTCATTTGGGTTTGGCTGAGCTGGTGTGTGATCCTCTCTGGTCTTCCTGTTCTTCCATCTCTACAGAAGTTAAGTGTCCGGGCCTGAGACAGACTTCCATTCGTCCATCTGGGGAGGAATGGGTTGTCTCTGGTCCTATACTTATTCTAGGGCCTTATAGGGAAATCTAGGCCTAGGTATCCTGCATGTGAATATTCCTACCTTCAAGGTCTATTCGAATTGATAGTTAGGGCCTGGATTAGGGTTGTCTAGGAGGTGACCTGTTTCTTCCCTAGTTTCCAGGCCCAGTTACTGTTCCCCTTCCCTCCTGTGTGGCGTTTTCCCCCACACTGATCGTGACAATAACAATTATACTGCAGGCCAGTGGAGTACAGGCCCCAAACATTAGGCATTCACCGGACAGAAAAGAACAAGTGATTATGTGGCTGGAGGTATATTAGATGGTCAGTGGATAACAATTTTACTGTAGGCCAGTGGTGTACAGGCCCCAAAAATTATGGCATCACCGGACAGAAAAGAACAAGTGATTATGTGGTTGGAGGTATATTAGACGGTCAGTGGATAACAATTTTACTGCAGGCCAGTGGAGTATAGCCCCCAAAAATTAGGCATTAACCTGACAGAAAAGGCTTTTTATGCCGCTGTATATACATAAGACAAGGACCATTCTTTGTTCTGGGTGGTGGGCTAGTCGTGAGCTAGGCGAGTACGCTTATCGGTCACGATCCCCCCTGCTGCACTGAACGTCCTTTCAGACAGGACACTCGACGAGGGGCAAGCCAAGAGTTCCATGGCAAATTGTAAAGCCTGCACACCCAGTAGTCCATGGGTTCCTCGCTTTTCAGAGCGTCCACATCGGCCGTTAACCCGTCAGTCTAGGCGTTCCCTGAGGCTGGATCCGGAGGGTGGCTGTCGATGGGTTGGCTGCAAGAATGATCTCATATCCGAAGTGACCAACACATTTTTAAACCGCTCTATTCTTGCAAGAGCGGTAGATTGGTAACCGCACCTGTTTCACTGTGGGTGGAAATTTCTCTGCCAGCAGCCGCAACAGCAGAATGCAGCATCTCTCGCAGCAAGGCCTGGAAATGCTGCATTCTGACAGCCCTCTGTGATGCTGGTAACATGTCTGCCATTTTGTGTTTGTACTGGGGGTCTAAGTACGTTGCCACCCAGTACTGGTTCTTGCCCTTTATGCTTTTAATACGGGGGTCCGTCTTTAAACACTGGAGCATGAAGGCCCCCATTTGCACTAAATTAAAAGCAGTGGAGCGCCCTGGCTCCTGCTCATCGCCCAGGAGAATGTCGTCCTCTGTCTCCTCCCCCCAGCGACACACAACACCATGGATCCCCGAAAAGTTTAAAGTCTCCCTCAAAGCCTGCTCTATTTGCTCCTCCTCCCCCCAGCCACCATCCTCCTCTGACTCCTTTTCAGACTCCTGCTGACTTGTCTCAGATGGAGTAGCCCCCCCTGGGAATTCATTCAGCATTGCAACTTCCTCATCTTCCAGCTCCTGCTCCTCGACGGCTTGATCAATGACATGACACAATGCACACTCAAGAAATAAGGCATAAGGTACGATGTCGCTGATGGCGCCCTGGCTGCGACTGACCAATTTGGTGATCTCATCAAATGGCCGCAAAAGTCTGCATGCGTCACGTATGAGCAGCCACTAGCGCAGTAAAAAGAAACCAAGCTCCCCAGAACCTGTCCTGCTGCAGAGTTTGTACAGGTAGTTGTTAATGGCACGTTGCTGCTGGAGCAGCATATCAAGCATTCACAAGGTAGAGTTCCAGCGTGTCGGGCTGTCACAAATGAGACGTCTGACGGGCAGGTGGTGTCGCCACTGAATGTCAGCAAGGCGAACCATGGCCATATAAGATCTTCTAAAAAGGCCACAGATTTTCCTAGCCTGCCGCAAGATTTCCTGGACCCCGGGGTATTTTCCAATGAATCCCTGTACGACAAGTTCAGGACGCGCTCAGCAGATTGGCACCATTGTCGCACACCATTTTATCAACTGTCAAATTGAGCAGGGCTGAAAGCAGTGTAGGACCGGTATGGCTCTTGGCTTCCAGGCACGACAGCCGCTGCACAGCATGGCAACGTCGCACCTGGCTCGTCGAATAGGTTTTGGGGAGCTTGGGGAGTGCAGTGGAAAAGGAGGAGTCAGCTGAGGAGGAGACTGAGGATTGAGTAGGAGAAGAAAAGGCAGGCCTGCATGCAATCCGTGGCGGTAACACCAAATGCACACGGGTGCCACGGGTTACATGCTTGACGGCCGTCAGAAGGTTCACCCAGTGGGCAGTAAAAGTTATGTACCTTCCCTGCCCGTATTTGCTAGACCACGTGTCTGTAGTCAGATGTATCTTGGCACCGACACAGATATATATTCACTTGCCGCTGAACGTGGCCATATAGCTCAGGGATGCCCTTCTGGGAGAAATGGACTTTCCATTGCGGTGTGCCAATGGCCACAAATTTTCTAAAGGCCTCAGAGTCCACAAGTTTATATGGCAGTAGTTGGCGGGCTAGCAGTTCTGACAAGCCAGTGGTCAGCTATAAGAGGGTTATCAAATTTTTACGCTGGAACATTTGGGCCACGGAAGCCTGCCTTCTGCCAGATAAACGCGACGACGGCACAGTGGAAGATGGAGTAGAGGACAAATGCAAGGAGAGAGGAGAAGAGGCAGGACGTGGAGCGCCGGGAGTGTGGCTTTGTGGGTTCTGACGGCGGTGCTCCTACTGCGCTCGTGATGGGAGGACAGGTGCCTTCTTAAGCGGTCATCCCTAGGTGAGTGTTGGGCTTACCACGACTTATGCGTTGACATCACAGGCTACAGATGGCAGCACTATTGTCAGCAGCTGACATGTTAAGAAAAATTCCACACTGCGGAGCCATGTGCCAGCGTCCTGGCAGAGAAAGATGTAACCGTGCATGGCGGATGGTTTGCTCCAGATACATTTGCAGTCTTCTTTTTGCCTCCTGTGCACTGCGAGTTCTTCCTGCTTCTCAGTCTCTCCCTATGAACTCCCATCCTCTTCCACTCTTGTGGGCACTCACGTGACGTCCATCAACACCTCATCATCGTCACCTTCACCACCACTGACATTAGAGGCCTCGGAGTAGGCAGAAACAGCGGGGACCACCCTCCTTGGGTTGATCTGGGTATTGTCGTCAGACCGTTGGGTGGCGGCCGTTGTTACCTCCTCTTCCTCATCCGATACCAAGAATGGCTGCGCATCGGTATGATCTGGAATTGGATGGGAAAATAATTCTACTGACTCGAGTGAAGGGGCTATGATGGTGATGTCTTTGGGGGTGCACACAGCAGAGAGTGCGGAGGGGTGCAGATACAGAGGATGAGGAGGGTGCAGAAGTGGAAGGCTGAGTGGGCCACTCTGGTGCATCCTTTGACGTGATTGCACGCACCTTTGTCCAGCTTCCCACTTAGGCTCCGGCCTGGTGCACCTGACTAAACCCCTAACACCGCTGCGGAACGGCCTGCCTCTTCCTCTGCCTGTCATTTTTAAAATGACCCTGTGCCAAAGTCCCTAGAGAAGAGCAGTATTTGTGGAAGCAGGTATATCGCAGGCCTCATTCAATATTTGGTGGAAGCCGCTGTATCGCAGGCCTCAATCAATATTTGGTGGAAGCAGGTATATCGCACCCCTCAATCAGTATTTTGCAGAAGCAGGTATATAGAACCCCTTAGTCAGTAGTTTGTAGAAGCAGGTTTATTGCACCCCTCAATCAGTATTTCGTGGAAACAGGTATATAGAACCCCTGAATCAATATTTGGTGGAAGCAGGTATTATCACACCCCTCAAACAATATTTGGTGGAAGCTGGTGAATCGCAGGCCTCAATCAATATTTGGTGGAAGCAGGTATATCGCACCGCTCAATCAGTATTTTGTGGAAACAGGTGCATAGAACCCCCATAATCAATATTTGGTGGAAGCAGGTATATTGCACCACTCAATCAGTATTTTGTGGAAGACGGTGTATTGCAGGCCTCAATCAATATTTGGTGGAAGCAGGTATATCGCACCCCTCATTTAGTATTTTGTGGAAGCAGGTATATAGAACCCCTTAATCAGTATTTTGTAGAAGCAGGTATATCGTACCCCTCAATCAGTATTTTGTAGAAACAGGTATATAGAACCCCTGAATCAATATTTGGTGGAAGCAGGTATATCGCAACCCTCAATCAGTATTTTGTGGAAGCAGGTATATCGCACTTCTCAATCAGTTTTTTGGGGGCAACACATATATTACACACGTTGCAAATAGTTGTTCCAATAATGCTTGTCCCTCTATATACCTGCGGTATCGCAGCAGAACCGCACACAACTGCTGCACAATACAAATGCACTTGTCACCACCAGACATCTTTGAAGCTCTGACAGACGTCTAGAACCTCCTCCTTGAGGTTCCTTTGTTTTGCTTTCATTTTCTCATCTCGTTAGCCTCTCTCAGCTGTCATGAAGTTGCACTGATTGCATCCCTTTAAATCCTTTTCCCATAGTGCATCACTTTGCGGTTTATACAACTTCCTGGAGTGTGTGCATGCTGTTCCTACTTCTGAGTCTTCTACAAGATAAGTTTTGTTCATTTATTTGTGTTTTTCTGTTTGCTGGATCCCAGGTGACCCTGACTCCTTCCATATCTAGAGTAGGGAGCCGGTGGTCGTGTCCCCTCACTATTATAGGGTGTTCAGGTGTTATACAGTCGAGGTACAAGGATATGCGATCATCTACCATTGGGATTTTCGCATAGGCTGAGCAGTCAGGGAGAGAGCCAGGTCTGATTCAGGGCTCTCCCTTTTTGTTCCTTAGTTTTGGATCCAGTCAGTCGTATATTCATTTTGTGTTTTCTAGTTTCCTGCACACCTTCCGTGACAGCACTATAATATACTTTCTATGTTAGAAAGTATATTATAGGTATATCACACCCCTCAATCAGTTTGTTTGGGGGCAACGGGTATATCACACCAGTTGAAATTAGTTACTCCAATAGCATTGGTCCCTCTGTATAGCTGCAGTATCTCAGCAGAGCCGCACACAACTGCTGCACAATACAAATGCACTATAATATACTTTCTATTTTAGAAAGTATATTATAAGTATATCACATCCCTCAGTATATCACACCTATCGATAGTACACCTATACCAGTCCTTAAAAAGACTTTTGTGGCCCTATTAGCTAGCGTTTGGTGTCCCTAACAGTCTGTCCCTGCTCCACAAAGCAACCTTTCCCTACACTGGCAAAACACAGAATGTAAAATGGCTGCCAGATCGGGTTCTGTGATAGGGTAGGGGGTGTGTCCATGTGCTGAAACGTCTCAATTGGCTGTCCTGTCCACCTGATGGATGTGTCAAAGATCGGCACAATGCAAAATAATATGGCGCCGGTGGACATCGCCATATGTTCGCATGTTCAGTGAATTGGGAAGGAGCAAAGTTTGCCGCAAAACGACAGCCGGGCGAACCGCAAGGCCATCTCTAACAATAAGCCACGCTGCTCTTTTGTGGTTATTTCCAGGTACTGTATGAGTCACTAGACATACTGTTTGCTGTAAAACATGGAAGAACTTTTCGCTGAAAATGAAATGTAAAAATCTTGCACGGCATTTTCAATGTTTTAGATGCAAGGACGACAGCTCAGGGAATGTGCCAGGCCTTATAGCTGGCAACATGGCTTCTGTTAGATGCAATGCATGAAATTCAATGGTAGAGATTTTTCAGATATAATGGGCTAACAATGGCTAACAATCAAAGTGATTTTTTACTTTTTTTCAAATAAGTCTGTCAAAAATCAGATATGGAGTCTAAACCATGCACAAAAAGTGTTAACTCCTTCTAAGGAACGGTCCACGTGGTCAGGTTTGTACATGTGGATTTGGAAGCCCAAATCAAGAGTGGATAATAAACGGAGAGAACGTATAATGATCAGATATGACTTCTCTTCTTTGAATTCACTCCTGTTTTTTCCTTTCAAAACTGTCTAACCTTGTAAGCAAAATGAATACAGGTCACTAGATTAGGAGTCAAATTTAAAGGAGTTCTTGGATATCAATGAAAAACTCGAAAAACAAAGGTTGTGAGAGAGGGCAGTTTGTTTGCCGAAGGGCTGGAGGTCAGTAAAATAATGAGTGTCTGAAGGCAACTGTGAAGCATGGTGGAATTTTCTTACGAGTTTAGGGCTGCATTTCAGCAAATAGATTTGGGAAAGAGACAGACGGATTTGAGCAAGCCTACATCCACAGAGATATGTGGTTGGTTTTTCAAGATGTTTAGAATGACCATTTGTGAGGACACAATCACTATAAAATAAATGATCTTCTACAGAGCTCAAGATTTTTAAGATTAAATTGCATAAACTATATGTAGCTTATTTTATCAGTTTCATTTATCAAAAAGGGAAAAAAATAAAATAAAACAGATACCTCATAAATGAATTCCACAGTCCTGTCTTCTCTTCTGGCTCACTGCTCAAGAGATCTGCATGTATTTGATCCGGCTTTTTCTGTACCTGGATGGCAGAGTAAAAACATCAACCAGTGCGCTTCCCATATGAAAACCTAATTTGTTAAAATCCACTTTGCTATTAGGATGTTGAAGCATTCACAAGCAATTTCTTGACTTACATTGACCTTTATCAGAATGTAAAAAAAAAATCTTATGACTGACTGTTTTATTGTGTTTTGTTTTTTCTCTGGATCTGGAAGGTCATTCAATGGCATTAAACCTTGCAGAGTATTCTTGTGTTGTTTCTTGCTGTAAAACAGCTTGTACAGAATGAGAATAAAACTGGAAAGTCGAATGTGCATATGGTATAAAAGAGAGTTTGCCTGAATTTCCTTTTCTAGATCAGAGAGATATTGACAGATGGTAAATAAATATTCCACCACCATTTTGAGTATTTAAACCTCTGATAAATGATATTTCATTCAATCCTCATGTTCTGGCCTGGTTTATCTTTAAAATGTTGCTGTATAATCCCCTATAAGTATAATGGCTCAGACTAATTAATGTATCTGCACAAAAAATGTGTCTAAAAACGTGTCGCAAGATGGCTCAAATTGGCACATCTAGGGTTTCTTCAATTTTTTCCATCATGCTAAAAAAGGAGAGCAGCTTAGCAGAAAGTGGGCAGAGCTTGCCTACAACGTACCATCTGGCAACAAAATCATGGTGAAATTCTGTCATACAGTACAGATTTGATTCAAAGTAAGCCAACCAATACTTGACATAGTCATAGAAAAGTGTCTATCCCTGCACCAGATTGATCATCCTGCCTGAACAACTGGTGCAGGTCTAGACAGGCTGTCTGTGCAGTGCATCTAATAAAGCCAATACTAATGAGCGCTTTCATTATGGAAGCGGTCACTAGTATGCAGTAAACGCAGGGAGCAGTCTGAGTGAGTGTAGTGCTGCTAGTGCCTGCTGTGTTGTGTCCTGACTGCGTATATCGTCAGAATGTAGTGCACTTAGGGTACTTTCACACTAGCGTTTAAGCTTTCCAGTATTGAGTTCTGTCATAGGGGCTCAATACCGGAAAAAAACGCTTCCGTTTTGTCCCCACTTATTGTCAGTGGGGATAAAACTGAACAGAACGCTCCAAAATGTATTCCGTTCCATTTAGTTGCGTTCCCAGACCGGAGAGCAAACCAAAACATGTTGTATTTTGCTTTCCGTTCTGGGAAACTGATCAAGACGGATCCATCATGATCCCCAATGCAAGTCAATGGGGACGGATCCATTTTCTCTGCCACAATCGAAAACTAATCCGTCCCCCATTGACTTTCAATGGAGTTAATGTCGGATCCGTCTCGGCTATGTTAAAGATAATACAACCGGATCCGTTAATAACGGATGCAGATGGTTGTATTCATTACCCGCGTTCGTGGTGGTAGTGCAGACTAGTGCCACGATGCAGCCGACAGCGTCTGTTTTAACAGAGGAGAGACACGACATGTGGCTCAGTTGATGTCCAACTTTAATATAAGCATCAGGCCCTAACTCTCCTCAACCAGTGCAATCATGTTAGAGCTCCCTCTAGTGACAGCCTTATGTTTTTGTGCTGTTGGGAAGTCTGAATTTAACCCTGTTACACATATTATCAGTAACGGAAGGGTTTTTGCTGGACCCTGCCGGATCCAGCAAAAACGCTAGTGTGAAAGTAGACTTAGACATGCACTATGACTTGACACTGTGCGGTTAGACCAGGGAGTGGTGATCACAGGAAGGGCACACCAACCAAAGCAGGATAGGTAAGTTGTTTTATTTTAGATTATAAAGATTGGGGGACAGGGGGTCTGATTGGGAGGTCTAATATGGGTTCTGACAAAAATTGGAGGCCTGATTGGGAGGTCTGATAAAAAATGGAGGTCTGATTGAGGAGTCTGATCTAAGGGTCTGATAAAGATTGGGTGTATGATTGGAGGAGCTGATGTGAGGTATGATAACGATTGGGGGTCTGATCTGAGGGTCTGATGAAGATTGGAGGTCTGGACTGAGGTTTGATTTAGACTAGGGGTCTGATCTGAGGTTTGATTAAGATTGGTGCTCTTATCTGAGTTCTTAAGAATATTGGCGGTGTAATCTAAGGTCTGATCTGAAGTTTGATGAAAAATATTTTCTTTATTATTATTCCCCTCTAAAACCTAGGTCTGTCTTATGATCAGATCTGTCTTACAAAGCGATAAATATGGTAAATGTTTGAAGGTAGAAAAAACACACATCATCAAAGACCATCAAAAATAATGATAGGCCACCTGACGAACTTTTAATAAAGGCAGAATGGTCAGAAAACATCATAAGTATCCAAGTATCCAGATAAAGATACCCCAAAACTTCAATAAACCTAATATATCTCACTTATCCATAAACTCATCAAAATAAATTAAAGGGGTTGGCCACTCTGTTAGCACTTATTAAAACTGTGAAGAAAGTAGGGAGATATTACACTTACTAATATATCTTCTTAAGCAGATCTGCCTGGTTTCCTTGCTATTGGAAGCCACACACCCTCCTGTCCTGCTCTCGCCACGCCCCCTCCTGTCCTGCTCTCGCCAAGCCCCCTCCTGTCCTGCTCTCGCCAAGCCCCCTCCTGTCCTGTTCTCGCCAAGCCCCCTCCTGTCCTGCTCTCGCCATGCCCCCTCCTGTCCTGTTCTCGCCACGCCCCCTCCTGTCCTGCTCTCGCCAAGCCCCCTCCTGTCCTGCTCTCGCCATGCCCCCTCCTGTCCTGTTCTCGCCAAGCCCCCTCCTGTCCTGCTCTCGCCATGCCCCCTCCTGTCCTGTTCTCGCCACGCCCCCTCCTGTCCTGCTCTCGCAGCAGCCTCCCTGGTCCATCCATGCCTGAAGGAGTGTGCTGCTGTCTGGGTCCTAAAGCACCCTTCTTGTATCAGAGGTGCTTTCCTTCTATGACTGGTACTCCTGGCTGTGCAGGGCTGGAGGGGCTTAGCAGGGACACTTGTTAAAAGCTGAAATAAAGACATTTTTGCAGGAGGAAGGGAGACTGAGGAGAAGCTGTGATGGGTGATCTGACTGCAGGCTCTGCCCCCTCTGTATCTCCTATACTGAGAGGATCCGGCCAACATGTGAGGATGTAGCAGGGCCAGGTAAGTGCTGTGGACCGCAAACTGGGAGGAATCCCAGTGTCTGTCCTGGTTATGGCCCCTCTGCTCTGTGGTCTTATCACAGACATGATATTACAGCCAGACCAACAGTTCAGGAGCTTTAACCCCTTGTGAGCTGTCATTATGGCTGAGGTCAGTGATATCAGCAGTAGCCATTGGTCTCACCATCTATAATTGTGCCCTCTCCTTCCTGCAGTCTGTATATGGCGATATGTGACCCCCTCCACTGCATATAGAGATCTGTGACCCCCTGTACACTGTATACAGTGATGTGTGACCCCCATCATTGCATATAGAGATCTGTGACCCCCTGTACACTGTATACAGTGATCCGTGCTAACAGTAGCCCACGGGTGCCACCGGAAGTCCGCTCCGGCCCCACTCACTTTAATGGGGACAAGTCGGAGATGCGGCCACAGCACGGAAAACATTCTGAGAGCCGGGCGGACAAAAAACGCAGTATGCTAGGCATCAGGCAGGGGAACAGTCTGCCGGACCCTGCTATCGCTAGTATGAAAGTAGCCTTAGTTGTGTGATGATAGACAGCATGCTCCTCTCTATGTGAGCAGATCGATTTGCACAAATTTATTCATCAGAGCTCTTGTGCAACAAAGATCTGTCCCCCACTCAACAGCCCCCGGAAGTCCATGCACCTAAACAGAAATCTATGACGGCTCAGAGCTGCCGTGGATTTCTGGCTTCATTTGAGTCAGAAAACTGGCAAAAAGGAACATAAATTTGTTGGGGCGACTGGTCACGCCCCCCCCCCCCCCCCGGTCATTGTCACGCCCCCGTCCCTGCCATTGTCACTCCATTTTTTTTTTTTTTTAAAAGGCACAGTTAAAAAGTCGCAAACACATAGTTTACTATTTTTTAACGCCACTTTTCAGAAACAAGGGAAATTATAAATCTCCCCCTCTATTCATTCTGTCATGGCTTGAATCCAATGGTGCAACTAGAAATGACTAGGCCCCACAGCACATTTATGAACAGGGCCCCTCCCCCCAGTAACATATGTATGATACATTAGCATCATATTCCTGTGTGCTGCTGGGACTGGGGCGTACTTCCTATTGCTATGTCTGTACAGCAGTTATTCACTGATGACTGAGTTATTTATATTATCTGAGGGGCTCTTGTCTCTATGGAAACACCAGCAGGCGTGGATGTCATGTGACTGCTCCTCTAAACATGCTTCCTGCAATGCATGCTGGGATATTTAATTTTACTTTACAGCTGCTCCTCCCACACATCCTGTCTAAGGAGCTCCTCCAGGGAGGCACGTCATGTGACTGCTCCTCTAAACCTGCTTCCTGCAATGCATGCTGGGATATTTACTTTCACTTTGTAGCTGCTCCTCCCACACATCCTGTCTGAGGAGCTCCTCCAGGGAGGCACGTCATGTGACTGCTCCTCTAAACATGCTTCCTGCAATGCATGCTGGGATATTTACTTTTACTTTGTAGCTGCTCCTCCCACACATCCTGTCTGAGGAGCTCCTCCAGGGAGGCACGTCATGTGACTGCTCCTCTAAACATGCTTCCTGCAATGCATGCTGGGATATTTACTTTCAATTTGTAGCTGCTCCTCCCACACATCCTATCTAAGGAGCTCCTCCAGGGAGGCACGTCATGTGACTGCTCCTCTAAACATGCTTCCTGCAATGCATGCTGGGATATTTACTTTTACTTTGTAGCTTCTCCTCCCACACATCCTATCTAAGGAGCTCCTCCAGGGAGGCACGTCATGGTGAACAGGTTAGATAAATGATATATAGCCAGTACATGTCACAGGATATAAATATTTCATGGTTTTGGCTATCGTCTAGGGCACTTTGGATATTCATGATACTTAGGGTGGCAAAGTGCAACTGCATAAAAAAGCAGATAGGAACCAAAGGCTTTTGACTAAAAGTACAAAATGTGTCATCTACATGTCCCATGAGTCCCTGAGGGTTTACAGATGGTGAAGGAGGAATATGAACAAAAGGACTGCAGGGAGAAGAAACCTCTCCCCCCCCCCCCCCCCCCACACACACACACATATTGATGCATCCTAGTGCAGCTTCATCAGGTATGAGCATCAACCTCCTGAAGTTCTTCACTAGGAATAACACAAAGCACAAATTACAGAGGGTCTCACTTATCAAACTAAGAGAAGATCTGACCTTGTCCATTGCAACAATTCAGCTTTCATTTTTGCAGTTTCATAATGATTTCTTTTTATCTGCCCAGAGTACCCCAAACCCTGCCTTTTTTGCTCTATATACCTATTTCCCACACCAGCACTTTCATTCCACTTTTCTCAGCCTCCTGGTGTCCTGGCAGGACATTCCATCATATCCAACATGCTTTGATCTGCAAGGTTCCAGGTGCCAGACTGTCCTGTCTGCAGTAGTCACTCCTCCTAAACCTCCCCTCTCCATGTTAGCTAGCGGAGCGAGCCCTGCGAAGCATTACAGAGCAAAGCATGCCCATGAAAACAGGAGGTGGAAGTGCTGACATGGAAAACAGGTATATGGGACACAAATATGCAGTGTTTGGGGTACTCTGGACACAAAATGCATTATGAAATTGGAGCACCCCTTTAAGATAGTTTTGATAAATGGGGCCATTTTAAAACTTGAATTCCACATTGCCCTGGGGTTGGGAGACATATGCTTGGAGACCTATTTTGTTTGTCTACGCTCCTTGTAGTCACATCTTTAAAGACTGAAAACAGATGAATGGTAAACAGTGTGATATTAAGACAAGAGAAAAGCCTGAAGTAGATGCTTCCTACTCACATGAACTTTAATAATCTTGCTGTTGAAGTGACTGAGCACCACAATCACCTCCTCTTGATCTGGTGGAGAATCTGCTCCCATGTGTCTAGAACATAATGAAAGCAACAATAAGTCAAACAAGGAACAAATGCATCAGACATAATGTGCTTCTCACACATGGATATACGTGACTTTCAGGACTTCGGCGGTGAAAGGTTCTCAGCTAACTAAAGTCATGAAATTGGAATTCCTGCTAACTAGACGCCTTAGGTGACCAGACCAGAGACGCACAAAATGAATACATCCCAAGAGGAAAGAAGGACATCAATGTGTTCTGCCCCAGTAATACCCACATTTATATAACTGTACTCAATGTGCAGCCAGTGCTATATAGTACCAACATAAACTGTGAATGCATTTAACCATTCAATTAAATGTACCAAAATAAATTGCAGAAAGTGCTTACAGAGATATACGTTATGTGATTAGGAGGAGGTACTGTAAGCTTTAACATAAGCTGACATTCTGCCCGGAAATAACCATAGATTGATGTCAATAAGTTATCATTACCTGCATTTATGTGCAGCAATTATCATAAGCATGGGAATGAATGATGAGTAATACGATCATTCATCTCCAAACAGTTTTGTCACCTAAATAAACTGTATTAATTTACTTTATTTGACATTACTAGCTTTAATACAGGGCAAAATGAAAGAGGGGACACAAGAGACAGCACCAGAAATCTGGGACTGTCCTGCTGGATAAGTGACCCTTAGGCCCTATGCATATGAGTGATCCAAAAATCGTGGATCGTGGATCCATAAAGTACGGATGGCGGCCCTCTGATCTCAGTGGGTATGCAGTCCAAAATTTTGCAGACAAGTATAGGACATGCTCTATCTTTTTGCGGAACGGACATATGGATGTGGAAAGAACACCGATGGATCCATTCTGCTTCCATTTGTCCTTTCCTCAAAAACGGTAGCCTATCTCCCCCACGACTTCCTTTTGTCTTCACTCAAATGCTACTAGCTGCTCGCCTCATACTTCCTAACTACTGGTTGCAAACCCAAATCCCCTCTCTAGAAAAGTGGATACTAAAAGTAGATCAATTGCACAGATATGAGGAAATGTCATCATGGGAAGCCCGCACGCATACCACATTGCTCAAAAATTGGCTCCCATGGTCGACCTATAGGTCCCCCAACAGGGTAATCTCCTCATGTCCAGCTCCCTAAGCCCCCAGGGCAAGGCCCAACTTGTTACTAGTCACACTCGTCCTGGTCTTCTCATCGAGATTTCTACCCCATCCATTGACTACCACCCTATCTTAACGTTCGGCCTCTCACATACCACTCCTCACACTAGTCGACCACTAAGTTTCACTTGGTAACCTGTGGCCTACGGTTGTGACCCACACCCACTACCCCCCCTCAATCCGCCACCCATCTCACAGGATGCTATATTCTCTCCCAAACTGCCGGTTTAACCGGCCACCTCCAATATATATGTCCAAATATGCCATGTACTTGATTGTATTTGAACCTTTTATGTACCTACTTGCATGGCCTGCATGCCTGTACCTGTAACCCTGTTACTTCCTGTTCTTTATTGAAAATCAATAAAAAAGTTAAATAATAAAAAATAAAAAAAACGGTAGCCTATGGCCCTGATTTATCACGCCTTCACTCCAGAATTCTGGCATCAATAAGTCGCAAAAATAGAGCTTCTGCAACTTTTTATACTCTCCTGCACCAATTTTAAGATTTTTACACTACTCCAGTTTTGTAATGTGGGTGTGGTTAGCTATGTTAATGAGTTTCACTCCAGATTGATCATTGAGACTTTTTTTTTTTTTTTTAAGTCGCAATCTCACTCCTGGAAGAGGGTGCAGTAGGAAAACTAAAGCGTTATGTCTAAGGATTAGACAAATTTATCAAGTAACATGAGACATTTGATAAACGTGGCATAAAGTACTCCAATGCAGACTGACAATTTTCCCCTCATGATAAATCCCCCCTATGTACGCAAAATGCAGACCACGGGCCCATTGAATCCAATGGATTCGCAAATAAAATGCAGTCACCACATGGACCTGATCCGTAGTTTGCGAAGCACTAGTTGCAGACCCCAAAAATATACAGTTGTGTCCATAAGGCCTTAGTGGCCATTCAAAAATAGTTTATTGACAGCTGAAATTGCATGGATTCCACGCCAAAAACCACCAGGTGGCCGTGTGGATATCACCTCCCATTGCTTTTAAAACGAGCCTACGGTTTGTGGCTGCAACCGTGCCAAAAAAAGAACATGTCAAAAGCAATGGGCAGCAGTGGAACAGGAGCAAATTTGTGGATTTTGAAGTATCTGTTCCCTGTAGCGCTGCTCATGAAACTTGCAGGGCAAATTGATTCCAGCAGCTGAACTACAAGTACAAAAGTAAAGCTTCCGGTGCAAGGGCCATGAGAAATGGGTTCTACATAGGTCAGGGAATCTTTAGCAATGCCCCCAAGAGATATAAGCAGAGGGCAATAAAGTACAGTATATAATTCTGCAATCATTTGTACTGAGCCTGATCACTCTCACTGTATGTTTTACTTAATTTAGGATAGAAAAGATGAAATCTTTTTGATCTGATGAATATTTTGTATATTAGGACATATACAGAGAAATACCAGCTCACCTACACCCTGGCTGTGACTTTCTCCTCTACGACTGGCCAGCTCACAACCAGGGAGAAGGAGAAGCCCCTTGAGAAACGCTGCCTTCTCCTCCTCCCTGTACCGATGGTATGAATTTACATACCAGGTGGGAAACCAGAATGGGGGACACAGCGGGGGAACGGAGCAGCACACAGGGAAGACCATAAGCGCTATAACATGACTTCAGTATGCCCTACACTGCCTGCTATTACATGATAATGTCAGGAGTGGTGAAAGGTCCTCTTTGAAATTTCATACAGTTTTTACCCTAGATGCAAAATGGAACGTGGTGCGGTTGTGTTGTGGTTGCAAAGCAGCTATATTGTGGTTGAGTACCGTGTGGCCACATGGGCTCCAACTATACTAGTGAAGACCGCACTGTTTAGTCAGTCTGTATTGTTAACGGCAGTGCGGCACCTTCAGTACTACATGGCCATAAAGAATGCAGACGGACTAAACAAAGCTGTCTTCATTTGTTTTATCATAACCTGCTGTGACCCAAACGGCTGCACTTTACTGGACCGCAGCATGGCCGTGGCACAACCAAACGATGACCATGCCGCAGGGTTGTACCCTTAGAGAAACTGACTATACAACAAGATTAGGAAGCATCATCAACAATTAACAAGAAAGAAGATTTTGATGCCTCATTTTGCTCGAGGTCCACCAGCATCTTTATTTTTAACAATTAAAGAATACAAGTCAACAATACAAGGTATAACGTTGAACCTTATTTCTATTGAAAGGGAGTTTTCAACATATGTTTTGTGGAGCTTTTATCATCAGGAGTAGTGTGAACATGAAGTTTTATTCTGCCAAATTGTGCTCCAGCAAGTGTTCTCATTGAGCTGCTTCTCAGCCTTTCCTCTCTGCTCTTAATGCCCAGGAAACCACTACAGCTGCCACAGGATGACGCTGTATTTTACAAAGAAACAGATTAGGCTACTTTCACACTGGAGTTGCTGGCTCCCGCTTGTGAGATCTGTTTCAGGGCTTTCACAAGCGTCCCAAAACGGAGCAGTTCAGCCCCAATACATTCTGAATGAATAAGGATCCGTTCAGAATGCTTCAATTTGGCTGCGTTTGGTCTCTGTTGTGTTTGTTAGATGCTCACTAAAACGCAGCTTGCAGCGTTTTGGTGACCGTCTGACTATGCAGAGCCAAACAGATCCGTCCTGACTTACAATGTAAGTCAATGGGGATGGATCCGTTTTTCACTGACACAATATGGTGCAACTGAAAACGGATCCATCCCCCAGTGACTTTCAATGCAAGTCAAGACGGATCCGTTTGGACTTAGACTTTTTTTTTAATGAATAATGCAAACGGATCCGTTATTAACAAATCCAAGCGTTTGCATTATTGGTGTGGATCCGTCTGTGCAGATACAAGACGGATCCGCACCAAACGTGAGTGTGAAAGTAGCCTAAGCTTAATACACACGTGCGCTCAAATTTGCAGAAATGTAGCATTAACATCTAGAGAAAAAAGGCAAAACCTACGCTCGTAAATATTTGTTTAAGAAGGTACACACACATACATATGTACTTTTCACCTTATGAACATATGGGATTTCTTGATCAAAATATTCAGAACGGTTTAACAACGTGGATTTAAAAAGCCTGTAAAGGCCAACGTCCAACCAAATATACTACCCTCTTATCAGCACCATTACTCTTCTCCAGAAAGGGGATTTAAAAAGTACCTTATCTAGCAAAAAACAAACATTTCAAGTGTAAGTCTCTTTAAGTGTAATCTTTCCCAGCCATACACACTACTTTAGGGTGGCCTGAAAGTAAAGAAACGAATCACCTAATTACTGCAAGTGGATTGATAGCCCTTCCCTAAAGAAGCTACAAACAAGTAGCAGATCAGTTCTCTCCATTCTAATCAAGACCCGGCTTGTTGAGGTTGACATTTGTGAAATAGGTTTTCTAAGCATGATATGATGTGAATGGCAGTGCTTCTGAATTTGCACACAAACTGTACAGCTGCTAGGAGGATCATTATTCTGAATCTGGAGACAAGCTTGGAAAGTTTCAAGAGTGCAATGGAAAAGAAATATGTTCCTAGAGCTGTGAATTGTGTATCTTGTTGGAAGAAAATCTAAAAACAATGTTTTCAGCCTGTAAAATGTTGCAAAAAAGTACTATATCTCAAATATATATATACATACATACATACATACATACACACACAAACCAGAGTAATTTTACTAACTAGTAATTTGTCTGTTGGAAGTATGCACCATTTGTAAATCTAATACACCAGCTGCAGATAGAAACATAGAATGTGTCGGCAGATAAGTACCATTTGGCCCATCTAGTCTGCCCAATATACTGAATACTATGAATAGCCCTTGGCCCTATCTTATATGAAGGATGGCCTTATGCCTATCCCATGCATGCTTAAACTCCTCCACTGTATTTGCAGCTACCACTTCTGCAGGAAGGCTATTCCATGCATCCACTACTCTCTCAGTAAAGTAATACTTCCTGATATTACTTTTAAACCTTTGCCCCTCTAATTTAAAACTATGTCCTCTTGTGGTAGTTTTTCTTCTTATAAATATTCTCTCCTCTTTTACCGTGTTGATTCCCTTTATGTATTTAAAAGTTTCTATCATATCCCCTCCGTCTCGTCTTTCGTCCAAGCTATACATGTTAAGGTCCTCTAAAAAATATAAATAAAACAAAAATAAATATTCAAATTACCTCCCCTTTCCTCATTAAAAAGAAGGAGATATTTCATTCTTCAATACCTGAGTGAGGAGGAAATACTTGTGGTTGGGCCTTTTTCTCTCACCAAATGGCATTTAATGGAACAGTTGAAGGGAAGGCATAGAA
The DNA here is from genome assembly GCF_014858855.1 of Bufo gargarizans. Taxonomy (NCBI): domain Eukaryota; kingdom Metazoa; phylum Chordata; class Amphibia; order Anura; family Bufonidae; genus Bufo; species Bufo gargarizans. The sequence continues at coordinate 188,532,042 of NC_058082.1, forward strand.
TATTACTCCTTATGGGTGACGAGGTTCTGGGGCCTCTTGGGGACTTGATGACAGCGTGTTTAGAGGAGGTAGACACTGTGGGACACAGTATATCTTCTGACCATTGTAGTAGATAGACTGTCTTTAGTAATGTGCAATGTATAGAGGCTTTTACTTTTCTATGCTCATACCCTTGCGTTGTTTCTTTTGTGTCTTAAAATTTGAAAACCAAATAAATTTCTAATAAAAAAAAAAAGTATCAGAGCAAGTTGTGCTCTCATCAGCAAAACATGAATTGGCTTAGTCAGCAGAATACTCAGAGATGTAGAACTGATTTTTGTAAGTATCACCTTTTAAAGAGTATCTGAGTCTGAAGTTCTACTTTTGTGAATCATTGCATGTGACCATTTAGACTCCATTTTGTATAACCTTGTATTTTGCATTCAATATTCATATTTGACTAACATATGGCCTTGTGTTCTGTGTGTGTATATATTTTGCATATTATATATTTTTTGTAAAATATAACATTGTGTTCTGTGAACAAGAATAGGCATTTTCTGGGCGTGTCTCATCACTCTGACTCATCCCAGGTCAAGGAATTGGCCACTCAAGAATACAGGAGTGAACAGGGTGAACGACATGTACGTAATGACTTTTAGAATATGTATGCCCTAGTTGGAACATTAGGTTGTGTTTAGAATGATATGAGAGCTGGGGCTTTTCAAGGCGTAGTCAGAAGCTCACCTATGGAGGGACATCTCATGTAGGATCATCTCAGTGTTTTTTAGCTTGAGTCTCTGGCTGTTGCTGTGAGAAAGGGCCTCCCCAGCTGATGTGTCACCAGATGATGACTGAGTAGGCATCATCTGGCAATACATCAGATGGGGAAGCCCTTTGTCACAGCGACAGCCAGAGACTCAAGCTGGAAAACACCAAGATGTGATGTAAGTTCGTTATCATTTCTATATAGAATATTTGCAAAAGGACATTTTATCACTATATATATATATATATATATATATATATAATCTATATACACATCTAATATATAAAGCTGAGTGTATGTATGTCCACTAAAGGCAAACAGGTACATCAGGTGTCCGGGAAAGTTTTAGACCGGGTCTGAGCTCTCTAGCACGTACCGTTCCTGAGATATTCCCAAAAAATGCAAATATGGCACATCACATGACCTACATTAGCCAATAGAAGCCTGCACGTCTTTTTCTTCATATCCCAACTGCCATACACACAGTCACATGTCCCTTAGTCTCCACATACACACTGTTTTACACCAGATTTCCATAATAACCCAGCCATTTTTCTTCACTGCTGCAGGTCAGATTTAAAGGGGTAGGGCGCTGTGGATGACACTTAAGGGAGCAGAGTGCTGTTGAGGTCACAATTCAGGGGGCAGGTAGGGTGGCCATTCAGGCCACCCTCAAAACAAAGACTTAAAACCCCCGCCCCCAGGTCCCACTAAGCCACGTCCCCTCCCACTCTGCAGCCGACAGGGATTGACAAAATGAAGGTGGGAGGGATGGTCACTTCTCCCTGCAGCTCATGCTCAGACAGCACAGTGCTGCTGTCAGAGTGAGCTGTTCAAAAGGACATCCCTGCGTGAGATATTGCCAAAAAATGCATTGGCCAACAGAAGCTTGGTCACATGACCCTCATCAGCCAATAAAAGCTTGCAGACCCTTAGTCTCCACATACTCACAGTGGTTTCCATAACAACCCAGCCATTTTTCTTCACTGCTGTAGGTCAGCTTTAAAAGGGCAGGGTGCTGTGGATGACACTGTTAAGGGAGCGGAGTGCTGTGGAGGTCACAGTTCAGGGGCAGGTAGGGTGGCCATTCAGGCCACCCTCAAAAGACGGACTTAAAAACCCTTGCCCCCAGGTCCCGCTAAGCCCGTCCCTCTCCCACTCCGCAGGCGACGGGGATTGAATAAAAATGAAGGTGGGAGGGATGGTGACTTTCTCCCTGCAGCTCGCGCTCAGACAGCACAGTGCTGCTGTATGAGAGTGAGCTGTTCAAAAGAACATCCCTGTGTCTGTCCAGGCCCTGAACTGGACAGGGAGTCTGAAAGCCGGACTGTCCGACCTAAAACCGGACCTCTGGCCACCCTAGGGGCAGACTGCGGTGGAGGTCACAGTTAGGGGACGGTCCACTCTGGAGGTTAGTTTTAAGGGGCAGATTAACTGTTAAGGGGATGGGGTGCTGTGGAAATCACTGTTAAGGAGATGGGGTACTGTGGAGGTCACTAATAAAGGGCAGCAGCTGTGGAGGTCACTTTTAAAGGGGCGGGCTGCTGTGGAGGTCACTGATAAAGGGAAAGGCGCTGTGGAGTTCTCTTTTAAGGGTACAGGGAACTGTGGAGGTCACAGTTAAAAGGACAGTCCACTATGGAGGTCAGTGTTAAGGATCGGGGTGCTGTAGAGATCACAGTTAAGGGGGCGGGTTATTGTGGAAATCACTGTTAACAAGACAGGGTACTGTGGAGGTCACTAATAAAGGGGTGGCCGATGTGGAGGTCACTTTTAAAGGGGAGGGCGCTCTGGATGTTACTGTTAAGGGGGCAGGCAGCTGTGGAGGTCACTTTTAAAGGGGCGGGGTACTGTAGAGGTCACTGTTATAGTGGATACTGTTGATATCTTTTAACGACGCACACAAACATTAAATGAAATAGATGAAATATACCCGTGCAAAGCCGGAATCTTTTGCTAATATATATATATATATACATGGCTTGACAAAGGCTCCATTGAGAGAGCTGAAACGTTGCTGTCTGCACATGGGGGAATAAACACCCTGTTTTTCACCGTTATTTGTGTGCTGCCTTGGATTTCTTAATTTTTTATACTAATTTGGATCAAGTTCGTGACCTGCTCCAAGGAATTGCACCCCGTCGATGTGTGTGCTGCTCATCTTTTCTTCTTTTTACATATATATATATATACACACACACACACACACACACACACTATTGTTTTATTTAATAAAATCATATTATTAACCTTCATTAAAGTTAAGAGTCTCTCTTTAAAGAGTATGCAAGCCTGAAGTTGTGCTCTTGTCAGCAAAACATTATTCTTTTTACATAGTGTGTTAAATAATCCAGTAATATCTTCTCACAGACTCCTAATTGGAGGGCAAACCCACCACATGTGTTCCATGGACCCCACTTTTTTCTCACATCTCCAGCAAGTGGCCCAGAGTTGGATCGCTGTTAATCTGATACTGATGACCTATCATGGGGATAGGCCATTAATACCTTTGCACTGCACAACCCCTTTAAGAGCCAAATTGCAGCAAAGTAGTAGTAGAAATGAACTTGGAATCTGGTAGCGGAAGAGCATCTAAGGCAAAGTATTATTTACATTCGTTATGCAATGTGTGACTCCATACTGTATAACAAATGTCCCCATGCTTTTGTATGTTGTGAGGTTGTGAGCCACATTCAACTTTCAGTGATGGTCAGGAGCAACAGCCAATGTAAAAATAGAGAGAAATTTTGAATGCAGAGAAACAAAAAACAAACAAACCAAAAAAAAACTATCGTAATTGCAAATGTTTGGTGATAAATATTTCAGTGTAAATTTTAACACACATTTAACACCATCCAAATTGGCACTGATTGGTGTTAAAGCTGGGATATGTCTGCACCAATGTCAATAACTCAGGGCTCTCATGGAGAGCCACACAGCAGGGGCTCCTGAGCCACTGGTTGGTGACCACTGTTGTATAAGCACAAACTAATGGCTGCATATTCAGTTTAAATGACATATGCACATCATTTGAGCTGGTAAAAGGAAATATATATATATATATATTTTATTTTTGTCAGGTTTCACTCTGGTAGACAGGATTAGCGGACGCAGTACAGAGGCAACAACAAGTTCTTTGGATCAAACAGTTCAGTGTTTTATTCACACTTTAGTCAAGTGACAAAACAAGCAGTCATAAACAAGCAAAAAGTCACCTTGCGGTGTTGGTGGTAATTCACACCATGTGGCAATTCGGCCTCAAAGAGTCCTTCCTGATAGGAGCACCAAACTGTTTTCACGCCAAACAGGTAGCAAGCCTTCATCTAGACATAAGACTCCCAGATCCCACAACAGAGACATGGCTTCTGAGCTCAGCTGCCTATTTAAGGACAGCTAGGTGCTGCTAAAACCCAGACCAGCATTTAAAATCTGGTCCGGTATTTGACCTCATCTGGCTGTAAATCAGCCCAGCAGCACATGCTGGAAGAACAATACCTGTTTTCCCAGACAAAACCTCTCACTGTGTCACAGTGAAAAAATTCCACGGCACCTCCAAGGCGTAAGATAATATCAGACTTTATTCACCAGACCTGCGACGTTTCGATCCGCTTCCTGGGATATTTCTCAAGCAGTGACAAACATACTAGTGCAATGTACATATTTATCAGCTTCACCTCATTAATCAATCAAAGTGCTGATTGTGCCAATCAAAAGAATATCGCAAAATATCCATCAAAATACATCATATATCAGTGTATAACGTGACTATGGTAATGACATAAAATACAACATATCTGCTATGGGCATCATTGCTAAATAAAAGAGTCATAAATACATATAACAGTGTATAGTCATCATAATTGTGAGTTCACACATCTTTGGATTACTTCATAATTACATATTTAGTGCAGGTGTACCTTAAAAACAAACAGGATGAGGAAGGTCCTAGAGCGGGCGCTGGAAGAGGTCCACATGGATTTCGGCGTGCAAGTCAATCTACTGCGCATGTCGCCGGACCTTTTGAAACATTCCGATCACGTGATCGTGTATCCGATCACGTGACCATGTCTTCTATGTTCATTATACAGAAATCTACGTGATCCAACGTCATGCGCTCCACAATGGAACGCACATCTTTGCGTAAGCCTTCACGCCAGTAAACTAAGTCAGATGTCATGTGCTCCAAAGGCTTATGGAACGCATGCATCTCAATGGAAACGTGACGTACTTTCGCATGAGAGTCCCTGCTAGAGAATGCACCATTACCCCAAATCACCCGGAACACAGCACCATGTCTGACCACCCACAGCATAGGCAACACCGTGCATCGGGATCAACTCTAAGTATGAGAGGTGTCATATGATATAAAGAGTATCGGTAGCGGCTATGTCGCCTCCCACCTATCATCTAGATCTATTAGAAATCTGTATCCACAGTTGCAGGTGTCCCTGTAGGGTACGTTAAGACATGTTCAGGATCAATGAACTGTCAGCTATTTATGGTAGAAAGGGTATCTAGTATCCACCCAATTATACGAGGAGTCAAACTAGTATGTCATGTGCTGGTTACACACGATCACAAGTCAGAGCACCATCCCTGGATGTCACGTTATACACTGATATATGATGTATTTTGATGGATATTTTGCGATATTCTTTTGATTGGCACAATCAGCACTTTGATTGATTAATGAGGTGAAGCTGATAAATATGTACATTGCACTAGTATGTTTGTCACTGCTTGAGAAATATCCCAGGAAGCGGATCGAAACGTCGCAGGTCTGGTGAGAAAAGTCTGATATTATCTTACGCCTTGGAGGTGCCGTGGAATTTTTTCTGATATATATATACACATACACACACTAAACAAAAATGATTAATAGGTAAAGAACATATCAAGAATTACAGCACGGAAACCTATGCCATACTATGGCAAATACAGACTTTAGCATCAAAAACATTCATCCACAAGTAACTGTAATACTAACAGCCTGTTCATTTTTGCTGTGTAGTATACACGTATACTTTAGTCGAGCTCAGCAATGTTGAAGAGTTTAGGTGTTAGTTTAAAAACTTACCTTTAAATTCAATATGCAAGGTTCAAACAGCGGGGAAGAACTAGTGTGAAATGACAAATCAAATGAAACCAACTCCAGGCAGTGAAATATTTATCACAACGTGAGAGCAATGGTTTTATTCAAGCTATTGAATTCTAGTACCAGATTCAATCAAAGGTATGCATTCTGAAATTACTAATACAAATTTAATACCCAACAACTATGCTGTTATTCATGAAATTATTTAGATCAGTGGTGCCCAACCATTTTTCATCTAAGGGCCGCACTAGACATGGTATAAATTTTGCGTCCCAGAAACAGGCAGCAGAAAGAATTTCAAACACTGTGAGCATTACCCCTGTGAAGGGGGCACATTTGGGCATTACCCCTGTGAAGGGGGCACATTTGGGCATTATTCCTGTGAAGGGGACACATTTGGGCATTACCCCTGTGAAGGGGGCACATCTGGGCATTACCCCTGTGAAGGGGGCACATCTGGGCATTACCCCTGTGAAGGGGGCACATTTGGGCATTACCCCTGTGAAGGGGCACATCTGGGCATTACCCCTGTGAAGGGGGCACATTTGGGCAAAACCCCTGTGAAGGGGGCACATTTGGGCAAAACCCCTGTGAAGGGGGCACATCTGAGCTTTATTACTGTAAAGGGGCAACTCTCTCTACTGCCAGCCACAGCGCAGACCAGCGCTACCAGCGTCACAATTCCAACCAAGACCAAGGAACACCACTCATGTCCTGGCCTTCCCAAGCAACAAGGTTCCCTTCTTACCCCTCAAAGGCATGTACTGCTGAACCCGCTGCCACATGGACACCACTGGCCCTTCAGGATATAAACCAACTCTCCTCACTAAGGTACCAGTCACACTCACAGGGGGCAGCCCTCCTGAAACCACATTGCTCACACACAGACCACTGTCGCCTGTGCCTGCCATTAAGCACTGTCGCATGTAGCAGCGCACACATCCAGACATGGCAGTTGCCGTTACAAACAACTACTGGGCAACAGGAACTTATGACACTTACATTCGTTGCCTGAGTTGCCTTGATGTTTAGAATTGAGATTCAGCACTGCGCCACAGCAGCCGTCCAGGTGTGTGGCTTGTTCTCCTTCCTCTTCCACTGTGACTAGGTTGGGCATCACTGATTTAGATCAAAAGTAATGGATGTGATTGATAAAGAATGGAGCACTCTGGGTACTGTTGAAAACATTGCTGATCTTGAAAAATTTTGCACTTTATCAATCACATCTACTCTGCAGAGGGAGTGAATATAAGTGCTGCCCTGAGTGACATGTCCGACTGCTGGGATACTCAGCAGAATGTTGTATGTGTAGGACTACAAGTCACAGCTGTACAATGACACTGCTGATACACACAGGATCTTCGCCCTATCTAGTCTTGTGCAGAACTTCTGAAGTCTGTCAGCTCCTCTGCCCAGCATTTGTCTCCTCACTGCCTGCAGATACTCAGTAAAGCCTTTAGCCCTGAGTCTGTGCTCCTGAAGGGGTTAATCTTTCCTGAAGTATCCAGTGGGAGGGAGACACAGGGCAGAGAGCAGACAGCAGCAGTTGGCAGTGAAGGGGTGTGTGGCCAGCACAGTGACATCTCCCGTACAAACACATAGCTGCTCTCTCAGGCTTGTGCACTAAACCTCATCAGAGCAGGGAGAAAAGCTGACATCACAGGTCATGTGACCCTCAGTGAGAGCTGAGAAAGGAGGGCAACTACGGATGCAGTAAGTGCATGGTAAAGCTGTTACATTTGATTAGTTAGAAACATACAAAGAACAAAAAAAATAACTCGGACAACCCCTTTAAAAGGCTTGCTAGAAATTGAAATGTATCCCAGGGACCTGGGAACCTTCAGCATTCCAGCTTCTGTGAAACTACAGCTCCCAGCATGCAAACATTCTTGGCTGTTGTTCTAACTCCCACTGTAGTGAATGAAGCATTCTGGGAGTTTGCAGTTTCTGAACAGGGATTTGTCCCAAGTGGCAATAACATGATTAATGGCAACAAAATAAATACCACTGAAAGGTAGCCAAAACTTACTTATTTGGTATTTTTCTGTTGCAATGTTGGGCATGGGCACTGAGTGTCACACCTCACCTTCCCTGTCTTGGTGGTCTGCCCCGCTTGCCCTTAACTGTTCACCCACAGCGAGCCCAACTGCCAGCATACCACATGTTCCCTGAAGACCGTATCCTGATCTTCCTTCCTGGTTGCACCAGCCAGCATGCATCTCAATTCCCCAGCCAGTGGCTGCCAACTTGTGTGGGAGTGTGCCCGAGTTTCAGGTTTCTAGTTGCTAGTCTCTAGTTTTGGAGTGCTGTTCTGTTTTTTTCTGCCCATGTACTGACCTCTGCCTGTCTACCATCTCCAACCCTACGCTGCCTGCCCTAGGACTGTTTACTGTACCGACCCTCTTCTGCCCAACCTGACCTTAGATTTGTTTTACGGATGTGCATGACTGCTGCAAGCCCTGGCCTCTGCCTGTTCTCTGACCAAGTATTGCCTAATCCCTAGGTATTTCACACTGGTGTCTCTGGCATCAGAGGGTCAGCCGCCAACCACAATAGGACTATTGCAAGAGGTAGCAGCTTGGTTGTCCATTTGACGATACCCTACAGTGGAATCCCCAAAACTGGGACTCCATTTAGAAAAATATAGTTGTGAGTGCTTTGACACCAGCCGTGTTTTACAGAATTTAGAAACACTTGGCTGTGAAAATCAAAAACTACGGTAAATTTTTTCCAATAAAGTGTTTTAGCCCCAGATTTCTCATTATCAGAAGGGGTAGCAGGAGGAAAAAAAAGACTCCACATTTTGTTATCCATTTTCTCCTCACTACAGTAACACCCTATATGTAGTTGCAAAATTTCATTTGGGCACATTGCAGGGTTCAGAAGAGATAGAGCATAAGCATTTAAAGCATAGTTTGGTGATTTATACATCACTGGCAGACAACTGCACAGGCTCTGAGGCAAAATGAAGAGAGGCTGTAGAGAGCATTTTGACCCAACATTTGGTTTGCAAAAATGAATTCACAGCAGATTGTGCTATTTCAGTGGCTAATATGTTGCGCCTATGTGAAAAGTAAGCCCTCTTATCATTATGTTCTGCTTCCTGGTTTAAGAAACACCCTACATGTGGCCTTAATCTTTTGCATGAACATAAGACAATGCTCAGGAGTAAAAGAGCACATCTGCATTTGAGGCCCAGTGTGGTGATTTACGTATCTTGTGCTCACAACTGTAGGGCCTCTGGGGTGAAATAATAAATAGACCCCTGAGAATTTACCCTATTTTGGAAACTACACCCCTCCAGGTATTTATTAAGGAGTGGAGTGAACATTTTTACAACAGGTATTTTGCAGAAATTAATTGCAAGTTTTACACAGATAAGACATTTCACTGCCCGATATGTGGTGCCCAACTTGTGCCATTTGACACTCACACCACCCTATTTGAATTGATAGGTGGATTCTATTGGGTTCAGAAATGCCATAAATGTGGATTTAAGCTGTTGTATGGGCACATGGCAGAGCACAGAACAAAGTAAGCACCATTTGGCTTTTGGAGCACAGAGTTTGCTGGAAAAGTTTTTAGGTCTACATCGTATTTGCAGAGTCTTTGAGGTACCTTATTTTTTTGCAGGATGAGTTACCATCATCAATGGTTCTATTTCGGAGTACATAAAACTTTTTGATTAGTTTTTGTTTAGATTTTTGGGAAGCAGAATAAAAAATGCTTTTTTTTTAAAATGTTTTACTACTTTTACATAAAGCATTTTTGAATTTAAAAAAATCATATTTTTGCATTGGCATTTTTTGAAAGCCATTTTTTTTTGCAGTATGAGGTGACATTTTCATTGGTATCATTTTGGGGTACAATTGATTTGATTTGATTGTAAGTTATAATGATTTTTTTGAAGGCAAGGCGACAAAAAAATTGCTGTTCTTGCACCAGGTTTTTGTGTCGCCATTTTGTGAGAGCCATATATTTTTTTTTATTCCTGATGATGGTCTGTTATTTTTTGTCCGTTCAATATTACGCTTCTTGTGAGGAGAAGTAACCAAAAAATGGCTGTTCTGGCATGACTTTTTTTTGTGAGTTCACTTGATCGGGTAGATCACCTTATATTTTTATAGAGCTGGTCATAATGCAGTACAATGCAAAAAGTTTGCCTATTAGACCCAGCCTGAGCCTTCTTAAGGCCTTGGCTACCATGGCAGCCACCAATACCCTACGATTGTATCGTTGGGGAACCGATGAGGTGAGAGAAGGAGTCCCCTTCCTCTGTAAACCCATTAGATGAGGTATCTAATCAGTAAATTCATCAGCATGAGAATTTTCACCAATTCCAGTACATACATCAAGGGCCCCGCTATCAAGTGAGTTCAGCACCTGTGCCTAATCAATCAGTATTCCCTACATGTATGGTGTGTGCCGGGAAGGGGTTAAAAAAATACAAAACCCGGCAGAACCTAAATGCTCACCATTATTAAGACCAGTGTTGGGTAAATCTGTGCCAAATTTATTAAGATTCTGAGATCATTAAATTTGTCATATCTTTTGCTGCTTGTGCACCAGACTGAAATTAAGTGTAACGTGCTCTAGTTTTCTGACACACATGAGAGTCATGCAGTGGAGCTCCCGCTAGTGGCCTGTCACCTCCTGCTAATGCTCCGCAAACTTTTTTCTAAGGACATTGGAAAAGGACGAGTCACAAATTTTGTTGCAAACCGACATCTTCTGTACGTCAGAAAACTGGCATATAGTGATAATAAGTGTACTCACTCCAACCCTAAGTTACAAGCAAACAGCTTCTTAAAGGGAACCTGCCATCAACTTTATGCTGACATCACTGAGGGCAGCATAAAATAGTGACAGAAATGCTGATCTCAGCGGTGTGTCACTCATCAGCTAAAAGTAAGTGGTTGCTGAGAACCAGCATCATAATCATTGCAGCCCAGTCCTGGAAAAGAGTCACAGCCACCTGGGAAGAGTCATGGTTATTCATAATCTCCTGCTCTCTCACCCATCTGCCGATGGTTGGCAGTTCTCTCCTAGAGACAAAGGGAGACAACTCGGTAGGAGACGGTCAGTCATCAGCAGGTGGGCAGGAGAGCAGGAAGTCATGAACAACCATGACTCTTCTCAGGTGGCCGGGACTCTTTTCCAGGCCCAGTCTGCAATGATTGTGATGTTGGTTCTCGGCAACCACTTACTTTACTTCTAAATGACAGACCGCTGAAATCAGCTCACCTGTCTCTACTTTATTCTGCCATTAGTATGGACAGCATAAAGTTGATGACAGGTTCCCTTTAATTAGTAGGACACTGTACGCTGAAATTTAAAACTTGACAGCATTTCCTAAATCAACAATATTTTTGTGATTCTGGAAGAGGCTTGGAAATCGGCATTCATCAAGAAAATGATAATTAACAGCATAAAGGACACAGTAATCTAAAATGTAGCAGTTAATGATCAAACTACATTAAACTTTAATACAATGTCATATGGGGAAATTTACACCTTATTTTATATTAAATATCATTTTAATGTGAGCCCTTGCAGAATTTTATATTTTTTTTTATCAAGGCGGTTTACAACAAAAGACATTGAAGTGAGAGGACAAAGGTGATATCATGGGCAATTACCAGACCATAGATCAAAAGTGCTTATTGACTGGCTGCCAAACTCCCATCTATTATTTTGGCATTAAATATTTACAGTCTGAATCTGCTTGAACCAGAGAGAAGCACAGCTTTAATGCAATAAAACAGAAGCTGCTATGGAAAAACCAATGCTGAATCCGCTCCATGTCTGCAGATACCTCGTTCTGCTCTACTGGGCCATGTCAAATTATAACCAAAAATATGAAATTAAAAAATAACAGCCACATATCATTACTTCTTATTAAACTGGAAAGCTTCAAACAAAGAGGGAGTTTTCTGAGCTTTAAAGGGGTTATCCAGGTTACTTAAAGCATACCTCCAGTTATAAAACTACTTTCCATAAATGAAAAGAATAGTTTAATATAATAAAGTTTAACCCCTTCAGGACCCTGAGATTTTCCATTTTAGCGTTTTCGCTTTCTACTCCCCGCCTTCTCATAGTCCTAACACATAATCCATTCACATAGCCTAATGAGGGCTTATTTTTTGCAGAACAAGTAGTACTTTCTAATGGCACCATTTACGGTTGCATAACATGTAGTGGAAAGCTGAAACATTTTTCCAAATGGGGTAGAATTGGGAAAATGGCAATTCTGATAAAGGCTTTTATTTTAATTTTTTTACACTGTACACTATGGGGTAAAATTGACCTGTTATCTTCATTCTCCAGGTCAGTGCGGTTACAACAATACCACTCTTGTATAATTTTTCTTGAGTTTTAATACAGAATTTTTTTTTTTTTAAACCTTTGAGGAAAATTTTTATTTTTTTATAACCATATTCTGACCCCTATAAATTTTTTGTAGCTATGTGTATGGGGCTGTGTGGGCTAATTTTTTGCGGGACAATCTGTTCTGTTCAGTGATTCCAATTTGTGTGTGTGACTGTTTGATTTATTTTTTCTGTTACGCCATATGCCATTAATTTTGTTATATTTTAATTGTATGTGCATTTTCGCATGCGGCGATGACCATGATGTTTATTTTTTTTTATTGGTTAAGTATTTTAATTTTAAGGAAAGAGGGGTGATTTGAACTTTTTTTTTTATATATTTGAAAAACCTTTTCTTTTTTACTTTTAAGTCACCTTGGGTGACAATAACTGGCAATCATTAGATTGCCCATATTTTTCATTGATGGCTATACAGCCATATCATTGAAGACTTCACTTACAATATAACAATACAATGCTGCCACCTAGTGGCCTGTATTGGTATATTCTTGAAATAAGCTCTGAAGCCTGCTTGAGGCTTCAAGCTATTTCAGAGATATAACAGGTTCCCCGATCTCAGTCGAGGAACGCTGTTATCAGAGCGGAAGCGCGTGACTTCTGCTTCCGGACTGATCAGATGCCGTGGTCACATTTGACCACGGCATCTGAAGGGGAAAATGTATGCGATCAGCCTTATGGCTGATCGCATACATGTGCCGTAGGTCTCTGCTATTTAAAATAGCAGAAACCCAGCGGCTATTGCGCCCGCTGCACATGCGAGCGTGCAACATGTTTGGGGACCGGACTTCCGCCGTACATATACGGCGGAGGTCCTTAAGGAGTAAAAATATATAATCAAGGAAAAATGCTTCTAAACTGCTTTTATCCGGCTATTTTTCTCTCTATTGCTTTTAACATTGATGTCTAGGGAAAGAGGACGTGGTTGCTGGGTGAGAGGCACACATACTGCAGCTTCTTAGCTCTGCTACACTTAGCACTTTTGACTCTACTATCACTTGTAAGATAAGCCTCTACCACTTTTCAAGAGTGAGGTAATAAATCACCTACTAGCTGGCAGCTCATCCCTTCTCTCCATAGACTTTTGGGTGTAAGGCAGGAGACATAGACTGTAGGAACTCGAGATAAGAGACTGAGTGAAGAGAAGGAAAGCACATTGAGTGGTTGGCTGGTTTCTTATATTATAACCTATCCTCAGGATAAGTCATCAATATCAGATCGGTGGGGGTTTATCTCCCAGCACCCATGCTGATCAGCGCTGCATTCTCTTCACTGTTTACCTGCTTGCTGTCGACAGCTGATCAGTGGGGGTGCCAGGAGTTGACACTGGTCAATCTGATACTGATAACCTACCTGAGGATAGGTCATCAATATAGGAAAATGCCCAACCTCTTTAATAAGATATATTACAAAGTTTATATTCTCCTGTAATATTTATTGCTGATAACTTGTTTATAACGGACTTATGCTTTATATTCATGGCCTATCCTTATATTAGATTGGTGGGGGTCCAACTGTTATATCTCCTTCAAACAGCTGATCAACTGGGTCCTAATAGTTGTCAGTTATAAACAAGTTATCAGCAATTAATATTACAGGCGAATATAATAAACTTTGTAATATATCTTATTCAAAAGGTTGGTCATTTTCCTATATTGATGACCTATCCTGAGGTAGGTTATCAGTATCATATTGACCAGTGTCAACTCCTGGCACCCCCACTGATCAGCTGTCGACAGCAAGCAGGTAAACAGTGAAGAGAATGCAGCGCTGCATTTTCTTCAAACAGCTGATCAACTGGGTCCTGTCGCTTGGGTATGTGCAGCAGCTTGTTCATTACTTACATTGCTCAGTTCACTTGATTGGATCTAAGCTGCAATACCATGCACAGCCGCTACTAAAAGTATTGCATGGTGCAGTACCGAACAATGTAAACAATGAAGATGTAGCTGCACCTTCTAATAGCTGATTGGTTGGGGTCTGAATCATGGCACCACCACCTATCTAATATTGATGGCCGATCCTATTGATAGGCCAACATTTTTAGAACCTGGATAACATCTTTATGTTCACAATTTCCAAGCTTTTTTTTGGTATAACAGTAAGAGACAGTGAGAACACCACCAAAGGCAAACAACCTATAAAAGCACAATGGGTGGATAAAAACTATTATTTTACATCAATGTCAATGCATTAAAAAGCTGTTAAAAGGGTATTCCGGTTGTTAGAAGTTATCCCCAATCCACAGAATAGAGGATAAATATTAGATCAGTGGGGGCCCTACCACTAACACCCCCACCGATCACAATAACTCACCTCCCCTAAAATGAACAGAACAGCTGGTCGCACATGCACTTGGTCGCTCCATTCATTTCACCTGTAGCTTTGGAGATAGTTGAGTACAGCGCTTGGCTATCTTCGAAACTCCCATAGAAATGAATGCAGCAGCCATGCACATGTGCAACCCGCCGCTCTGTTAATTTTAGGGGGGTTGCGGGGGATATGGGTGCCCAGTTCTTGCAATCTGTGGAGGTCCCAGCAGTAGGACTCCCACCAATCTTGTTAGAAGTTATCCTGTGAATAGGGGATAACTTCTAACAACTGGAATACCCCTTTAAATTAACTGGAACCCATCAACAGAATATACTACCTTAAAGTACAGGGTGGGCCATTTATATGGATACACCTTAATAAAATGGGAATGGTTGGTGATATTAACTTCCTGTTTGTGGCACCGCCACATTAGTATATGTGAGGGGGGAAACTTTTCAAGATGGGTGGTGACCATGGTGGCCATTTTGAATCCAACTTTTGTTTTTTTCGATAGGAAGAGGGTCATGTAACACATCAAACTTATTGGGAATTTCACAAGAAAAACAATGGTGTGCTTGGTTTTAACGTAACTTTATTCTTTCATGAGTTATTTACAAGTTTCTGACCACTTATAAAATGTGTTCAATGTGCTGCCCATTGTGTTGGATTGTCAATGCAACCCTCTTCTCACACTGATAGCAACACCGCAGGAGAAATGCTAGCACAGGCTTCCAGTATCCGTAGTTTCAGGTGCTGCACATCTCGTATCTTCACAGCATAGACAATTGCCTTCAGATGACTCCAAAGATAAAAGTCTAAGGGGGTCAGATAGGGAGACCTTGGGGGCCATTCAACTGGCCAATGACGACCAATCCACTTTCCAGGAAACTGTTCATCTAGGAATGCTCGGACCTGACACCCATAATGTGGTGGTGCACCATCTTGCTGGAAAAACTCAGGGAACGTGCCAGCTTCAGTGCATAAAAAGGGAAACACATCATCAGTGTGTGAAGAGTGGGAGAAGAGGGTTGCATTGACAATCCAACACAATGGGCAGCACATTGAACACATTTTATAAGTGGTCAGAAACTTGTAACCAAGCACACCATAGTTTTTCTTGGGAAATTCCCAATAAGTTTGATGTGTCACATGACCCTCTTCCTATTGAAAAAACAAAAGTTGGATTCAAAATGGCCGACTTCAAAATGGCCACCATGGTCACCACCCATCTTGAAAAGTTTCCCCCCCCCTCACATATACTAATGTGCCACAAACAGGAAGTTAATATCACCAACCATTCCCATTTTATTAAGGTGTATCCATATAAATGGCCCACCCTGTACAGCACTCAAAAGGCTAAATTCACATCTGTGGCAGATGATGTGGCAGGAGCAGTATTTTGTCCTGCAGAATGCCAGAATCCATGCTGGAAACCTAGCAGATCCCATTATAAACAAGGGAGTCACTGGTACGGTCAGACACATTCTTATAACAGAACAGAATATTAGAATTCCGATGCATATGTGATTTTAGCCTAAGATGTCTTATGAAATTAGTGGCTGAGATACGTATCCACTAATTTTAAGAATAAAGGGCAGCACCGTAATGGCTGCAGTAGCCCTTAGAGGGAAAAACTGACCTATGCGTCTGAACAACAAGCTTTAAGCCAAGACAGCAGAGAAATCAGCGGGTAGTAGTGTTTTGAGCCAAAGACTGCAAAAAATTCTGCAAGTGTCAGGGTGAAAGGGGAGGGTGCTTGTGGTTGAGAGTGCGACTTGCGATTTCTCTTTGCAGGGCAGCAGGGTTTTCTGATGTACTCTGAAGGGTGGCATAGTGAAGACAAACCAAGCGAATGCCCTAGGCAGTTGCAGACTGCCAAATGACAGTTTGAAAGTTCCCAACCTTTGTTTATGTTGCCAGAGGGAGGTGGGGACGCTTCCTCGTATTTTCTGGATTTTCCTGTTATGGTCCCTTTTTGGAAAAGCATGAAGGATTTGGTTTATGTTGTATTAAGGATAGATGTCCCTTTAGACAGCCTTACTTATTTGTTTAAAGGGGTTGTGCAGGGGGCTTAAATTGATGACCTATCCTCAGGATAGGTCATTAATATCAGATTTGCGGGGGTCTGACTCCCGGCACACTCTGCCAATCAGCTGCTTCCTCTTTAAAATTACACTACGCGCTGTCTTGCTTCCAGCAGAGGCAAAGTGTAATTACAAGTGCTTTGAACAGCATGAGCAGGTTGACAGTCCATTACTGAAATCCCTAATTATCTGACCATCTCTATTACAAAAGTCATGACGTTTGCTCCTCCAGACATTACATGTTGTGGAATGTCTTATAGTTTTTCTTGGTTGAATTCATAATAGGATTAGAGAGGTGGTACTTGTTGCTCCTATGGTGGCAGTATCAAGCAAATATTGAGCAGGGAATTGGAAGGGGGGCCAAAAAGCCCATGATAACATATCACAGTCTCCCTGGACAGGAGCTGGAGCTGGACCAGGGTGCCGAGTAGAATGAGGAGATATCAGAGGAGAAGGGTGGCAGCAATAAAGAACTGATCTCCCACATGGCCAAGATGCTGGCAGTGCAGTTGCTGCTGTACCACTTGTAAATGTGGTGCAGTTCCATGACTTCACCCAAATTAATTCTGTTCTATAGAATTACTACTTCTGAAAGTCACAGCTGATTCAATTGGAAGGTATGCATCACTAAATAAATCAAGCTCACTAAACTTAACCCCTTTCTGACACAATGTAATAGTACGTCATAGCGGCAGGTGACTTACCACATTTTGACGTACTATTGCGTTATAGTGATCGGGTGGGCACCGCAGGGGCCCAGCAGTCACTGATAGCCTGCTGGCCCCTGCGTTACAGCGATGCTGGCGGATTAACCCCTTCTATGTCAAGGTCAGCGCTGACTGCGGCATTGAAGGGGTTTGCAGTCAGTGAATGTGCCCATCGGCTCCCTGCTCTGCGGTGACGGGGAGCTGATGGGTGAGAAAGCAGCCTGATGTCTTGCAGAGGCTGCCCAATGCCTTGCAATGTATCGGCACCTGCCTTCTACGGAAGCCTACGAGCCTATCTCAGAATGGCTTGGATAAGTAAAAGTGTTCCAAAGTTATTACCATATAAAGTGACACGTCAGATTTGCAAAAAAATGGCCTGGGCAGAAGGGTGAAAACTGTCACGAGGTAGAAGGGGTTAAGGACGCTAAAAAAAAGGAAGGATTTATTAACCCCTTCCCGCCCAGTGCCGTAATAGTATGGCGCAGCGGGACGTGACTTGCCACCCCAGCGTTGCACTATTACGGTGCGCTGATCGGTTGGGTGTAGGACGCCTGATCAGCGGCATGGTCTGGCAGTCACTGATAGCCGGACCCCTGCTTTAAGCGCCAGCATCGGTGAAAACACAGATGCCGGCGCATTAACCCTTGATGTGCCGCAGTCAGCTCTGATCGCGGCACATGTGATATCAGAGCAGGCATCGGGTCCCCGCGCTACTGTGATGGCGACCCGATGGCAGGGAACGCAGCTCAATGCCTTCCTTATGCATCGTGGCTGCCTTCCATGTAACCTTGTGAGATCTAGCCCCCTGGATCTCACAAGAAGCAGGCTGTAAGTGTATTACTCTGGTAATACACTTACAGCCAATGCATCACAATAGAGAAGTATTGTAATGCATTGTAAAGAGGATCAGACTCCCAAAAGTCGATGTCCCAGAGTGGGAGAAAAAAAAAAAAAGGTTTTTAATTTTTTTTTTACTGTCAAGTAAAAAAAAAGCGTCCTTTTCCCCAAATAAAGTAAAGATAAATTAAAAAAATAGGGAAAAAAAAGAAAAGCAGACATATTAGTTATCATCTCGTCCGTATCTATCGGCTCTATAAAACTATCACATGACCTAACCCCTCAGGTGAACACCGTCAAAAAAAATGCTATAAAAACGGTGTCAAAAATTTTTTTTTTGTCACCTTACATAACTAAAAGTGCAATGCCAGGCGATCAAAAAGGTGTATGGCCCCCAAAATAGTACCAATCTAACCGTCACCTCATCCCGCTAAAAGACCCTACCTAAGTAGGCCCAGTCTGCAATAATTGTGATGTTGGTTCTCGGCAACCACTTACTTTTAACTTATAACTGACAGACACCGCTGAAATCAACTCACCTGTCTCTATTTTATGCTGCTGTTAGTATGGGCAGCATATAGTTCATGACAGGTTCCCTTTAAATATCCGAGTGCACCAATATATTCGTCCCTCTAATTGGAATGAGTGGAGGACGGCTGCACATGCGTCATGCGCCATCCTTCACTTTGCGGGCTATATTCTAAATATAGATGCTCCATTCTAAATATAGATGTGGGTCCCAGAGGTGTGACCCCCACCTATCAGACATCGGGGACATATCCTAGCGATATGTCTCCAATGTCGGAGGTGAGACAATCCATATACTTTTTAGATGCTTGGTCAGAACAAGCCTCAGTTTTTTTTTGTGTTTTTTCGATAACACAGTGTGTGTTTAAACACCATATGCCCCAATAATGGACAATTTTTGGAAGGTTTAGAATATCAACAAGCATAATAAATGCGTTGGTGCAGTGTGCTTTTTTTTAACATACTTTTTATTAACACTGTCAACAATACTTTTAACCATAGTTATATATGTTAGCGTCACTGGCAAATTATTTGCTAGTGATGTAATTGCATTCAAGAGCTTATGGGAAGTGGGAAGGGGGGGGGGGGTGTCTACAAATCATATCACAGGGCTTAACTAATTACACTGTGCAAGTTCCAGGTGTGTGAAAAACATCTTCAATAAGTACTTTACATTATGAACTTTGCTTTGTCCAGAATTTTTAAAAATACTTTGAGGCTCTCATGTAATAAATGGGCAGAATCAGGGAGGTCCCACACCTCTAAACCATCCATCACCAGATTCTGTAGGAATTGTTCCTGAGACTAGAGATGAGTGAAGTTTTGAAAAATTATATTCTTTATCACTAGGCCCAGATCCCTCACGCGCTTACACCCAACCATAGGCCCTACCCTGCTCCTCTTCCGTAGTCTCTAACCTGACTATGATTTCACCATCTCCCTCCCCATTGTTTCAAGTCCTAGGTCATCCGGACTTCCCTGTCAGTTGCTATTTGGGCCCCCTATTTTAGAACATCAGGACAATGTCTAAACTATTCTGAATTACTGAATCTCGCTTTGGAGAGTCATGCAGTTGTCTCATTTCCTATTCACTATTCCCACGGCCTAAGGGTTTTAAAGATCTCTCACTCCATTTAAAAAAGTGTGCATTGGCTCGGGTATCTACCAACACTCCCTGTTCGTCTTCTATAAGTTGTTAGTTTCGCCCTCATCGGATTTCCACCCTCCATATATCGACCAGTGGTCCTCTGACCTGGGAATGGATAGTCCCTCTGACCAATGGCCCAGACTATTCAGTTTTAGGCATAAATCCTCTATAGCTAGCAAATTCCAGGAAGCAGGCTACAAAGTACTATCTCAATGATATTATGTCCCAACTGGCCTACACAAAATGTTTCCTTCAACCTTCCCATTGTGTTTGCACTGTCAATTAGCGGAAGGTTCACCGATTCATATCTTCTGGCATTGTGGCAAGCTTAGACAGTTTTAGGAAACAATTCATAGGACTCTCACTAAAATCTTTCCATTCTCCATACCTAACACTCCAGGTTTTTTATTGTTATTTGTTTCTCTTCTCCTTCCGTAAATCAATCTAACGGCATTTGATAATGCACCACTTGGGCATGCATACCGGCTGTTTGTAAGTCCCCCTCTCCACCTTCTGTAGCTCTCTGGGTTCACAAGGTGGAAGACCTCTGGAGAATGGAGGAGCTGACAGTTCTTTTGAGACATGCCCCGGAGGCCTTTATTACCTCTTGGACCCAGTGGATTATGTTCTAGGGCTCGTCAGAATACCAGGCTCTGTTGGCTTTGTGGAGACTTTGTGGGTGTCTCAATAGATCTTCTGGAAGCATGTCCCCCCATCTCCGCTCAAAAATCATATTCTGAGTGGACACTGAACGGACCCCATTATAGTCTATGGGGTCTTCAGGGACTGGGAGGAGGAGCTGGGGGCCGGTGCGTACACTGTGCTCCGGCCCCCAGCTCCAGTAGTTATAAAATGTTGTACAATTAATAAGCATTCTATTCATGAGGCCCCCTCTGCAGTATTACATTCAATACAGCCACATCCTACTCACAGGGCTGTCATCTTAATGCTGGCCGGCCGGGCAGACGAGCGGCAGCGTCACGACTAACGTCACATGCCTGCGCCGCCTCCTTCATTCAGAAAGTAGGCTGGGCACATGACGTCAGTTGTGACTCTGCCGCTCGTCTGCCATTAAGATGACAGCCCTGTGAGTAGGATGTGGCTGTATTGAATGTAATACTGCAGAGGGGGCCTCATGAATAGAATGCTTATTAATTGTACAACATTTTATAACTACTGGAGCTGGGGGCCGGAGAACAGTGAACGCACCGGCCCCCAGCTCCTCCTCCCAGTCCCTCCCCGCTATTTTCTATTAATTGTACAATTGGGGGGGGGGGGGGGGGGGCTGTGGATGGCACTGTTATGGGTGGGGGTCTGTGGATGGCACTGTTATGGGGTGGGTGGGGGTCTGTGGATGGCACTGTTATGAGGTGGGGGGGTCTGTGGATGGCACTGTTATGGGGTGGGTGGGGGTCTGTGGATGGCACTGTTATGGGGTGGGTGTGGGTCTGTGGATGGCACTGTTATGAGGTGGGGGGGTCTGTGGATGGCACTGTTATGAGGTGGGGGGGGTCTGTGGATGGCACTGTTATGGGGTGGGGGGTCTTTTAAAAGTATTTGGGCAAAAAGGCAGTTTCGGTTTCGGTCAAGGGGTATCCTGAATTTTCGGTTTCGGTTTCGGACCAGAATTTTCATTTTGGTGCACCCCTAGTCTTCAGGCTCCGTTACGCTCAGTTAGGTGTCAGGTTATCTGCAGAATCCGTCCTTTCTGTTCTCCTGCACCTCAACGGAGCATTAAGAAATCATTGACCGCCTTCATCTGCTCGTACAGCCGGTCTAACATATAGAGCGTGGAGTTCCAACGGGTGGAAATGTTGCATATCAGGTGATGTTGGGGAAGAGCATTTTGCCTTTGCAGCTCAAGGAGGGTGTGTTGGTAAGAGTGGCTCAAGTGCATGCACAGTTTCCTAGACATTTTAACAGCTCTTGCAGTTCACTGGAAGACTTGAGGATTCAGGGGACAACGAGATTGAAGACATGCGCCATGCAGGGTGCATGGGTCAGCACTCCCTGATGCAGGATAGACAAAATGTTTTCCCGTTATAAGAAACCATGGTTCCTATCTCCAGTTGTCGAAGAGACAGCCAGTGATGACGTGGAGCAGGTCCTCCCCGGTGTGGCTCCATTCAACAAGGCTGACCAGGTGCAGAACGGCATGACAATACCTAGCTTTTCATAGGTGATATACTGGAAGACCATTGTGAACTAAGCCAAGAGGAGAAGGTTAGGAAAAAGTGGGGGATGAGGAGGCAGAGGAGGACATTGGTGCAGAAATCCCAGCATTACAACACGGTTGTGGCATTGCCATCACCTGGCCAAGATGCTAGTGTGCATGGTCCAGAACCACATTTACCCAATGGGCTGTGAACAACATATATTGTCCTGAACCATAGTTACAACTCTATACATCAGCGCTGGCGTAAACTCTACCAGATAGGCCCAAGAACTGGCCCACCTTCTGCTCAACATGTGTGCAGGGCTGGTACAGCCTTTTTTGAAAAGTAATGTCGGCTTGAGATTCTCCACCTTAAGTGGGCACAAGCCATCAGTTCTCTAAAACGTAGAGTCAACTATATGGAAAGGGAGGGACTGTAGTACTAGCAATTTAGCCAGGTGCACGTTCAGCTTTTGCGCTGTTGAATGAGTGCACGCATAATTTCTGCAATCGTCTCGGTGATCGATTGCTGTCGAAACAAGTGATGAGGAGGAGGAGGGGGAGCATTAGAAGCAATAGATGGCATTGAAGTTGATGGGAGGGAACAATAGCTTCCTTCTGCTGAGTTTGTCAAGCCCTGACTGCTGGAGAGGGGTTCGGGCCGGTGGGAGATGCATTGGTTGCTGCATGAGGCTGTAACACTAATTGAGTGGCACGTTTTTCCCACACCTCCATGTGTTGACGCAGGGTCTTCATGTCACCATTAGCACCCTGTCGACGCCTCACCTTCTACTCACACATCCTGTATAACACCACGCTAACATCCCCCAGCAACTTAGTGAAAAATTCCCACACTGGCAAGTATGGCATTTTCCCTCCCCCATTGTGTGATGCCTGCCTGACACTGCTTTTATGAACTCATGCACCTGAGAGGTTTCTTTCTCCCAGGCTATGAGCTGAGCGCTGCGATTGGCCAGCACTACAGCCTGAGAGAAGGAGACGCCCAGGAGAACTAGAGCAGACTCCTCCCAGTCGAGCCGAAAATCTGAAGATACCGGAGCCTATAACAGGAGAACGGAGCGGTGCCCAGGGATAATAGTAAGTGCAGGGAGATCCCTGGGCGCCGCTATCCATGTCAGCATACTTAGTTTAGATTTTTTATTGTAGTGAAAGATCCTCTTTAACTTCTGAGGCTGATGGATGATCAGCACCCAAGACCGACCTTATCAGGATGAGCGCTATGGAATGCTCTCACCAGACAACTAGCATTAACATCGGTCGCTGGAACCCACATCCTCTCCTCTGATCCGTACCCTCTCCAATGACCGAGATACTGGAGGGATCTCTGGAGAACTCGGGAGTCCACAATCCTGCTGATCTGAAATTCTAAATTGCCGTCCACCATGACAGGAGCGGGAGGCAATGAGGACGGCTCAACAGGTTCAACACATTGAACAACACAACACAACGATTTATGAAAAACTTTATGGATTTTCAATGCTTGAGGAGGTTCAAGACGGAAGGCTACAGGGTTAACAATGGCAGTGATCTTATATGGACCAATAAATCTTGGTCCCAAATTCCAAGAAGGTACCTTAAGTTTAATGTTTCTTGTAGACAGCCACACAGAATCACCCACTCTCAGGTCTGGACCACCCATACGTTTCCTGTCAGCCACACGCTTATACCTGTTGCCCATTTTCTCCAGGTTATTTTGTATTTTCCGCCAAATAGAAGACAAAGAGGAAAATCGTTCCTCCTCAGGAATGCCAGAATTATGAGCACCAGAAAATGTACCAAACTGTGGATGGAACCCATATGCCCCAAAAAACTGCGACTTATCAGTGGATTCCTGTCTACGGTTATTTATAGCAAACTCAGCTAACGACAAAAATTAAGACCACTCTTACTGATTCTCTGAAACAAAACATCTCAAGTAAGTCTCCAGATTCTGATTAGTGCGCTCCGTCTGTCCGTTCGACTGAGGATGAAAAGCCGAAGAGAAGGACAATTGTACAGCCAGACGAGTACAGAATGCTCTCCAAAATCTAGAAAAAAACTGAGACCCTCTATCAGACACCACATCAGAGGGAATGCCATGTAGTTTCACGATGTTGTTGACAAACAACTGCGCAAGAGTTTTAGCATTGGGTAGACTAGGTAATGCAATAAAGTGTGCCATTTTACTAAAACGATCGACAACCACCAGAATCACGGTCTTTCCTGAAGAATTCGGTAAATCCGTGATCAAATACATGGACAATGGGTACAAGGTCTGGACGGGATGGGCAATGGAAGCAGAGATACGGAAGGCCGAGTATGTGTCACCTTAGCACGTGCACAGGTACCACAGGCTGACACATAGTCCTCAATACACTTATGCAACCCCGGCTACCAGAATCTGCGAGAGAGGAGATCGACAGTCGATCTACTCCCAGGGTGCCCAGCGAACACCTTGTGACGTAATTCGGAGGGAACAAACAACTTCCCCTGAGGACAAGAGTCCGGAGCATCCTCCTGTGCCTCCAACACCCTGGCCTCGAGATCAGGATAAAGAGTGGATATAACCACCCCTTCAGATAAAATGTGACATGGGTCAATACACTCACGCCCCCAGGAAAGCTACGTGACAAAGCATCCGCCTTGACGTTCTTAACCCCAGGGTGGTAAGTGACGAAGTTAAATCTGGTGAAAAACAATGACCATCTGGCCTGCCTTGGATTTAGTCGCTTAGCCGACTCCAAGTAGGACAGATTCTTGTGATCCGTAATTACCGTAATAGGATGAATTGCTCCTTCCAACCAATGCTGCCATTCCTCGAACGTCAACTTAATGGCCAGCAATTCCCTATTTCCCACATCATAATTCTTTTCAGCAGTCGAACGTTTTTTTAGAGAAAAATAGACATGGGCGCCATTTACTGGGGGAAGGACCCTGCGACAATATTGCTCCTACCCCTACCTCAGACGTGTCAACCTCAACAATAAATGGCTGAGACACGTCCGGTTGCACCAGAATAGGGAGACGAAGCAAAACATTCTTTCACAGCAGAAAAGGCCGCATCAGACCAGATAGAAATATCAGCACCCTTCCTAGTCATGACTGTTAAAGGTTTAACCACCGATGAATAGTTCAAAAAAATAATTACGGTAGTAGTTGGTAAACCCCAAAAACCGCATAAGCGCTTTCAGATTTTCGGGTCGATCCCAGTCCAACACGGCACGGACCTTCTCGGGATCCATACGAAAACCTGAGGATGAGAGCAGGTAACCCAGAAATTGCACTTCCTGTACAGCAAATACACACTTTTCCATCTTAGCATACAACTTATTCTCTCTTAGGATCTGTAACACCTGTCTCCCATGATCCTGATGAGTCTCCATATTAGGCGAATAAATTAGTATGTCATCAAGGTATACAACGACAAACCTCCCCACCAGATGATGAAAGATGTCATTGACAAAGTGTTGAAAAACCGCAGGAGCATTGGTTAACCCAAAGGGCATGACTAGGTTTTCAAAATGACCCTCAGGGGTATTGAATGCAGTCTTCCACTCATCCCCCTCCTTGATCCTTACCAGATTATATTCCCCCCTCAGATCCAATTTAGAGAACACCTTGGCACCGACAATCTGACTAAACAAATCCGGAATCAAAGGAAGGGGGTAAGGATCACGGACGGTAAAATGATTGAGATCACGGAGGTCCAGACATGGTCTCAGGGTACCATCCTTTTTCTTTACAAAGAAAAATCCAGCCGCCACTGGGGACTTGGATGGTCTAATATGTCCCTTTGCCAAACTCTCTGTGATATACTCTCGCATAGCCTTTCTACAACCGAGCTTTGGGCAATTTAGCTCCGGGAATAAGATTGACGGGAAAGTCACACTCCCGGTGCGGAGGAAACTCCTGATTACCACTCTCAGAAAACACATCAGAAAATTCAGAAATGAATGAGGGTACAGTTTTAATGGTAACCATAGAGAACGATGCATTAAGACAGTTGTCCATGCAAAAATCACTCCAATCGAGAATCTGTCTCACTTGCCAATCGATGTTAGGGTTATGTTTGCTTAACCAGGGTAAGCCCAACACCAACGGAGCAGGCAGACCCTACAACACATAACAGGAGATAGATTCCTGATGCAAATCGCCCACTTTTAAATGAATGACATTCACTTCCTGCGACAGGCATTTTTGGGCGAGAGGTGCTGAGTCAATTGCAAAGACAGAACTACTATTCTCGAATGCATTAGTACTCAACCCGTGAATGCGTACAAACTGTCCATCAATCAAGTTAACTCCTGCCCCACTGTCAATAAATGCTACGATTTTCACAGTTTCACTCTAGCGCCACCTAGGCAGACAGGAGAAAACGGGTACTACCAGTAAAAGACAAAAGTAGGTTATCTTGCTCCCCACCCACACTACCAATAGTAATTTGGGGATTAAACTTTTCTTTCTTTTTGTTTACACCTTGATGCTGCAAGTACGGACAAATATTCACAAAATGTGACATTTCTTGCCACAACAAAAGCAGACTCCTTTCACATGACCCAAGCTTTTGCCAGTAGTTCCAGGAGTAGCTCCTCCTAACTGCATAGGCTCATCACAAGGCACAACCACCCGTGTCTCTCCACCATAGGTGTCAAAGGAAGCAGTACCCTTATTGGACAGTACGTCCTGGAGGTGAGGACCCCTAGATCTCTCCCTCAGGCGTCTATTAAGACGTACAGCAAGAGACATAGCTGCTTCCAATGACTCAGGATTTTCATGAAAAGCCAATGCGTCCTGCAGTCTCTCAGAGAGACCCTGGCAGAATTGGCTACGGAGAGCAGAATCGTTCCACTCTGTATCCGTAGCCCATCTCCTAAATTCAGAGCAATAGGTCCCTGCAGAACGTTTTCCCTGCCGCAAACCCCGTAACTTGGTCTCGGCCTGAGAGATACGATCCGGGTCATCACAGATAAGACCCAAGGCTCTAACAAATTAATCTACCGACCGGAGGGACGGTGATTCGGTTGGCAGAGAAAAAGCCCAAGATTGGGCGTCCTCTTTAAAGGGGTTGTCCCACTTTGCTGTTTCAATCTTACCAGCAGTAGATGTCCTGATAACTTCCTGCTTCTCAGGCAGTTGAGTGAAGGCCACGCCTCCTCATGACTCACCCTCAGAGCTCAGTCCGTGCTCGTTCATGTGGATGAGTCATCCACATGGAGCCTGCAGAGTATGTAAAGCCCCTCCCCCTGCTGGGGAATCACTCAGTGACCACTGACCAATGCTAGTGAACTAATGGAGTAACTTGTGGCTGTCCTGCATTCTAATACACTTACACATAAAACCTGTGTTACAAACCCATTCTGTGCAGCAAAAACAATAAATCACTACAGCATAAATGCATGTTAGCTAGTAGCCATATGATCTGTGCTAGATATAGATAGATATATTCACTGACTTATTACCCAGCTTTCCCGGTGTACAATATTATTACAGACTTATTACCCAGCTTTCCCGGTGTACAATATTATCACTGACTTATTACCCAGCTTTCCCGGTATCAGATATTATCACTGACTTATTACCCAGCTTTCCCGGTATCAGATATTATCACTGACTTATTACCCAGCTTTCCCGGTATCAGATATTATCACTGACTTATTACCCAGCTTTCCCGGTATCAGATATTATCACTGACTTATTACCCAGCTTTCCCGGTATCAGATATTATCACTGACTTATTACCCAGCTTTCCCGGTGTACAATATTATCACTGACTTATTACCCAGCTTTCCCGGTGTACAATATTGTACACCGGGAAAGCTGGGTAATAAGTCAGTGATAATATTGTTCACCGGGAAAGCTGGGTAATAAGTCTGTAATAATATTGTACACCGGGAAAGCTGGGTAATAAGTCAGTGATAATATCTGATACCGGGAAAGCTGGGTAATAAGTCAGTGATAATATCTGATACCGGGAAAGCTGGGTAATAAGTCTTATAGACTTATTACCCAGCTTTCCCGGTGTCTGATATTATCACTGACCTATTACCCAGCTTATATGGAACTCGGCCACATATCAGTGTATTACCCTATCTCTTCACCATTCTTTATATGACATATATTGATAATCCCCACCTCACCAATCACTGAGAATGTACCAGCGCATACCTAGCTCTGCTACATATCCATTTTATGTCAGTCCTACACCTGTACTATCTCTCCACCATTCTTTATATGCCATATATTGATAATCCCCACCTCACCAATCACTGAGAATGTACCAGCGCATACCTAGCTCTGCTACATATCCATTTTATGTCAGTCCTACACCTGTACTATCTCTCCACCATTCTTTATATGCCATATATTGATAATCCCCACCTCACCAATCACTGAGAATGTACCAGCGCATACCTAGCTCTGCTACATATCCATTTTATGTCAGTCCTACACCTGTACTATCTCTCCACCATTCTTTATATGCCATATATTGATAATCCCCACCTCACCAATCACTGAGAATGTACCAGCGCATACCTAGCTCTGCTACATATCCATTTTATGTCAGTCCTACACCTGTACTATCTCTCCACCATTCTTTATATGCCATATATTGATAATCCCCACCTCACCAATCACTGAGAATGTACCAGCGCATACCTAGCTCTGCTACATATCCCTGTTATCTCAGTCCTACACCTGTACTATCTCTCCACCATTCTTTATATGCCATATATTGATAATCCCCACCTCACCAATCACTGAGAATGTACCAGCGCATACCTAGCTCTGCTACATATCCATTTTATGTCAGTCCTACACCTGTACTATCTCTCCACCATTCTTTATATGCCATATATTGATAATCCCCACCTCACCAATCACTGAGAATGTACCAGCGCATACCTAGCTCTGCTACATATCCCTGTTATCTCAGTCCTACACCTGTAATATCTCTCCACCATTCTTTATATGACATATATTGATAATCCCCACCTCACCGATCACTGAGAATGTACCTGCGCATACCTAGCTCTGCTACATATCCCTGTTATCTCAGTCCTACACCTGTAATATCTCTCCACCATTCTTTATATGACATATATTGATAATCCCCACCTCACCGATCACTGAGAATGTACCTGCGCATACCTAGCTCTGCTACATATCCCTGTTATCTCAGTCCTACACCTGTAATATCTCTCCACCATTCTTTATATGACATATATTGATAATCCCCACCTCTTCGATCACTGAGAATGTACCAGCGCATACCTAGCTCTGCTACATATCCCTGTTATCCCTGCTGTCCATAGATATAATATAGTTGCCCCCAGTCTGCATAAAATTCATATAGTTGCCCCCAGTGTCCATTCATATAATATAGTTGCCCCCAGTGTCCATAGATATAATATAGTTGCCCCCAGTCTGCATAAAATTCATATAGTTGCCCCCAGTGTCCATACATATAATATAGTTGCCCCCAGTCTGCATAAAATTCATATAGTTGCCCCCAGTGTCCATTCATATAATATAGTTGCCCCCAGTCTGCATAAAATTCATATAGTTGCCCCCAGTGTCCATACATAGCATAGAGTTGCCCCCAGGTGTCCATACATAGCATAGAGTTGCCCCCAGGTGTCCATACATAGCATAGAGTTGCCCCCAGGTGTCCATATATAGCATAGAGTTGCCCCCAGGTGTCCATACATAGCATAGAGTTGCCCCCAGGTGTCCATACATAGCATACAGTTGCCCCCAGGTGTCCATATATAGCATAGAGTTGCCCCCAGGTGTCCATAGATAGCATAGAGTTGCCCCCAGGTGTCCATATATAGCATAGAGTTGCCCCCAGGTGTCCATACATAGCATAGAGTTGCCCCCAGGTGTCCATACATAGCATAGAGTTGCCCCCAGGTGTCCATACATAGCATAGAGTTGCCCCCAGGTGTCCATATAGCATAGAGTTGCCCCCAGGTGTCCATACATAGCATAGAGTTGCCCCCAGGTGTCCATACATAGCATACAGTTGCCCCCAGGTGTCCATATATAGCATAGAGTTGCCCCCAGGTGTCCATAGATAGCATAGAGTTGCCCCCAGGTGTCCATACATAGCATACAGTTGCCCCCAGGTGTCTATATATAGCATAGAGTTGCCCCCAGGTGTCCATAGATAGCATAGAGTTGCCCCCAGGTGTCCATACATAGCATACAGTTGCCCCCAGGTGTCCATACATAGCATACAGTTGCCCCCAGGTGTCCATATATAGCATAGAGTTGCCCCCAGGTGTCCATATATAGCATATAGTTGCCCCCCAGGTGTTGCCCAGTATTCAATAATCGTTGGTGGATTAGTGGGCCAGTAGATATTATACTTACCTTTTAGGAAATAGTATCCCGTTCCTCTGACGTCCGTCCGCTCACTCCGCTGACTCGCCCGAACTGTTCGGATGCCCACGCATGCGCAGCTCTATCTCAGACGCGCTGGATATACTGCGCATGCGCGGACGTGCGCGTTCTCGTAATACTGAAGAGGCTGGCCGATGAATGTCTTCGGCTGTGGTGCGCAGGCGCGGCATATGGATGCGGCCGGCGAGATGAGGCCGTATCCATGGGAGACAATAATAAACAAAGGGTTCTCATAGAACCTTTTTTAGGACGAATGCGAACTTTTTGAAAATGACATATATAGGAGGATATGTTCAGTGGGGGGAAATGAATTAGTTAAACCCTATTTAATGAAGTGGGACAACCCCTTTAAGCAATGAAATAATCATACCCACACGTTGACACTCATCACCAGAAGAGTATGGACACAGCCTAAAGTATAATTTACATGACTCCCTGAACCGGATGAAATTATCACTACCCCCGCAAAACCTGTCCGGGAGAGCTACCTTCGGTTCAGGGCAGGCCTGGAACCCACCACCAGAACCAGCAGCCTGTGGACTCTTAATCTGCAAAACCATCGCACAGAGGTCTGCTACCTCCAAAGTCAGATTCTGCAGCTGTTTGACCAGTGCAGTTATAGCATCCATAGCGGTACAGATCAGAACAAAAAATGGCGGTATGGGCTCTGGATAATGTCACGGATGTAATAGGGGAGAACACCAAAAGACAACAAAAAGGAAGGGAAAAGACACTAGGCCTCACCGCTACGGAAGGAAAAGGGTCACCACCTATAAAACCCTGCTCCTATCCGTATGGGCACCTCTCGATGGTAGAGATGCCCATACACAGGAACCTAGAAAACCCTGGTGGTCCTCATGGTAATGACAGGGCAGAGACAACCCGCTCCTTCCCTGGTGAAGGAACCAGCGTCTCGCTGAGGCCTAGTAAACAACAAAAGTGGGGGGAATACAAAATACAACAAGCGGAACACTTAACTTCTGAGGCTTACAGATGATGGATGAACAGGACTAAAAAAAAAAACTACAATCTACCTGCACTCTCCGTATACAAAATTAATCTATTAATAGCTTTCCGCAATACTGTCCTTAATCCATAAGCGCCTGTCAAGTCTTTCACTAAGCTCAGCTCATGAAATGGCGGAGATTGCTAAGAATGAGGCTTTTATAGGGCTGTAACATCACAGTGGAAGTCTATCTGTGGTATGGCTGGCTGCACAGAATTATGGGTTATATCGCATTACCGGGCTTCTTACCTTCACTTTGTAACATGTGCAGCAGCCAATTTAGGAAAAAACAAAACTGTTCGTTACCACAAAGTACAAGGAAATTCGGATTCATGGCAAATAAAATTTTTCCCAAACTTCGGATCGAATTCCACTTCAGATGCTTTAACTCGTTCAATGACACCTGAGAGTGAACAGACATCTGCAAGGTGCTCACATCCTTTGTCACGGAATCCTCTTCTGATACAATTTGGGTGGCTATTAAAGATTCCTGGAAGGATTTTAACTATTAGTGATAGTGAACTTTGGTGATAATGGGTTCAGGTGTCACAAGGACCCCTTCATGTACTCCTAACCTGAGGAGAGGCCATAATGTAATAATGGACAACCATTTTAAATCCAACCAAGCATTTTAAGTGTATTTATCAGTTATGGCACACACACTCCCACGTGTGCTTTGTAATGCATGCAGGAGAGAAATATTTATTTCATGGAAAAAAACACTTAACTTATACTTCACAAAAAGGTTACACACTTCAATACAGTACTTACGAGACTATACGGTAAATATCTTCAGATCTTCCTTTACGAAGACGCAACAACCATGCCCCTGGATTGGCCTTCAACTGGAAATATCCCTATTGGATAAAAATAAGAGCTCAGATCTACGATAAAAGACCTTCACATTGCCTAGGCCAGTGATGGCTAACCTCTGGCACTCCAGCTGTGGTGAAACTACGACTCCCAGCAAGCTCCATTTATTTCTATAGAGTTCAGAAAAACAGCCAAGCAAGTGTGCATCTTGAGAGTTGTAGTTTTACCACAGCTGGAGTGCCAGAGGTTAGATATCATAGGTCTAGCCCACGTTTGACTCATCCAGAAAACTCTGCATAATACATTTCTTATTATTTTATTTATATACCGTAGCATGTAGCATATGAATGTGTTTTCCTTAGCAGTTTTTTAAAATCTTACTTTTAAATAGTGACTAAAATAAAAAAGTAAATATAAGTTCTTTTATATGCTGTGCGACACAGTGAGAGATTTTGTCTGGCAAGGCAGGTATTTTCCTCCCAGCAGGTGCTGCTGGGCTGATTTACAGCCAGGTGAGGTCAAATACCGGACCGGATTTTAAGTGCCGGTCCGGGTTTTGACAGCACCTGGCTATCCTTAAATAGGCAGCTGGGCTCAGAAGCGAGGTTTCTGTTGTGGGATCTGGGAGCCTTATGTCTGGAGGAAGGCTTGCTACCTGTTTGGCGTGAAAACAGGTTGGTGCTGCTATCAGCAAGGACTCTTTGAGGCAGAATTGCCTTAAGGTGTGAATTAACACCAATACCGCAAGGTGACTTTTTGTTTGATTATGACTGCTTGTTTTGTCACTTGCCTAAAGTGTGAATAAAAAACACTGAACTGTTTGATCTAAAGAATTTGTTGTTGCCTCTGTACTGCGTCCACTAATCCTGTCTACCAGAGCGAAACCCCACAGTTGTAACATAGTTACATATTTTATAAAGGCTGAAAAAAAGACAAAGGTCCATCCAGTTATCCTGCAAAGTTGATCCAGAGGAAGGTAAAATAAAAAAATAATACATTTTTTTTTTTTCTGAGGTTGAAGCCAATTTTCCTCATTTTAGGGGAAAAAATCCTCCCCGACTGCAATCAAGCACTCGGAATAACTCCCTGGATCAATGACCCTTCTCCAGAATTCTGGCAACTGTCTGCCGGGGATGCCAATAGCAGGCCGCAACGGAGATGAGCCTCCCCCTTTCCCCCTGGGAGTTTTGATCCATGCAACAGGAAAATGCAGGGGTGGCTGTGTGGGGATCAGAAGCGACTTTGGAGCCGGGGTAAGTATAACCTATATGAGAGGCCTGGCCACCACTTCCCTCCACCCTGCCGATCAGCTGTTTGAAGAGAAGGCAGCGTTCATACCAGCGCTGCCTCTGCTCTGGGGACAGCCATACTTGCAATTACATCGGGTTACCACTGAAATTGTTGCATTGAGCAGGTGTAATTACAATTATGATATCCCCATTCACTTCTAAGGGGTGGCTCTGTCTGTTCAAGTGAATACTACACAGCCGTTCCATAGAAGTGAACGGGGATGCCATACTTGTACTAACACCTACTGACCACTGCAATTGCTGCAGTGACCAGGTAAACGGAGCAGAGAAGGTAGCACTCCTCTTCATACAGCTGATCTGTGGGGGTGCCAGGAGTCAGAAACCTGCTGATCTAATATTGATCATCTATCCTGAGGATAGGGCATCAATAGTAAAAAGCAGACAAACCCTTTAAAGGGGTTGTCCGAGTAATGTAAAAAAATAATATAGAACTGAAAATCTGATATATAACTGAGCTAAGTAAGTTTTATGCAAAAAAAAAGAAAATGTATATATTTCCTCATTTCCCTGGTTCTTT
Organism: Bufo gargarizans; assembly: GCF_014858855.1. Classification (NCBI taxonomy): domain Eukaryota; kingdom Metazoa; phylum Chordata; class Amphibia; order Anura; family Bufonidae; genus Bufo; species Bufo gargarizans. Next base: position 188,566,094 of record NC_058082.1, read on the forward strand.
TCTGGCCCTTTGTTTACATGCAATAAAACAACCTCTGCCCCTCCCCCTGCAGTGCTAAGGGAGTGAATACAAGAGCTGCCCTGAGTGACATGTCTGCCTGCTGGGAGAATCAGCAGCATGTTGTATGTATAGGACTACAAGTCCCAGCTGTATAATGACACTGCTAAGGTAGTGGATACAAGAGCTGCCCTAAGTGACATGTCTGCCTGCTGGGAGACTCTGCAGCATGTTGTATGTGTAGGACTATAAGTCCCAGCTGTATAATGACACTGCTAAGGGAGTGGATACAAGAGCTGCCCTGAGTGCTGGTAGAATCAACAGCAACTTGTAAGTGTAGAATCACAAGTTCCACTTATATAATGACACTGCTAATACACACAGGATCTTCCCCCTACCTTCTTGTGCAATGCTCTCTCTAGTATGTCAGCTTCTGTGCCCAGAATTGTCTCCTCACTGCCTGCAGAGCTGTGCAGCTGAAGGGGTTAAGAATCCTAGCAGAGAGTAGACGGCAATGAAGGGGGGGGGGGCGTGGCCAGCACAGTGACGTCTTGTTTACAGGCTTGTAAACAACCTTTATCAGAGCAGGGAGAGAAGCTGACATCACAGGTCATGTGACACTGAGTGAGAAACCAACCACTGAAGATAAAGTGAGTTAATTGGAAAGTTGTTACATTTGCCTGGTTAGGAACATAGAAAGAACAAAAAAATAACTCGGATAACCCCTTTCAATTTTTTACCATTTACAAATTTGAAGAACATTTTATGGTCACTTTAACTCTCTTTAGCAAGGAGCCTCTCTGTCTCCAGCTTGGCTACCTTTTATCTGTTGCTTACATATTCTATTTATTTTTTTTGCAGTTCTTCGCTACAATCCTGTCAGTAATTTGAATGTTTTCATTTTGTCATTTATTACCTTCAGATTTATCAACATTGGGTTTGTTTTCTTTGTTCTTGACCCTTTTATTCCCATAAGGTATTTATCGCTCACAATAAGACTTTAGGATGTTTTTAATAATATCCATTTTGTGGTTGTATTTTTATATTTTTGAGGATGTTGTCCTGGTTAGTGAAGCTGAAGGACTCTCTAAGCTGGTCAAATTTAGCTTTTCAGAAGTTTAGTGTTTTTGTGCTTCCCTAAAAATAAAAAATAAACGCTTTTGAATGACAATTGGAAGTCACCATTTCTCAGGTGTCCCCCAACCTGCATGTCTGTTGTTCTGTCTGGTCTATTAATACTAAGTCCAGTTGGATCCTGTACCAGTTGGGAAAAGGGTTGTTTCTTTTATGAGTTCCAAAGGTTTCAGTTTCCCAGTCTATATCTGTAGTTAAATTCCCAATAATACCAACCTTATTATAATTTGCTGCTTCATCTATCTCCCTTAGTAGATTTTCTGTGGACTCTGTTATATTAGGTGGCTTATAAAAAAAATAAACGATAAGTATTTTATGATTTGTTTTCCCACTATATAGTTCTACCCACGGTGACTCCATGTGTTCCCTCACTTAGATCTTTGGTATCACTGAATAATTATCCTACTTAAAACTTAACTTTTAGTCATTATTTGACTGCATTACCCAGTTGGATACATCGATAGAGGAGCCATTGTGCTGAGGGCTATTGTGCCACTTCATTATCTTTATTATCCACATCTACATTTTTTTTTTTCTTCCCCTGATGAATCCGGTCATATTTGTATTGGAGGAAACGCGTTGGGAATTCTAATTTTCTTTTTTTTTTGGCTGTACAGACACTGGGAGCTATTTTTTGAGGGATAGGACAACAGGGACAGCCGTCGATAAGTGGGGTCGCCTCCTCTGGAGGTGATTCTCCCGCATTTAGGCGGGAGACCTCTCCGCTTTTAGGCAGAATTTCAATAGCCTGGTAGGGATATTATCTCCCCAGTATCTGCCTTTTTCTGTCCTGCACCAGAAGAATTGTCCATCCCAACACTTTTTTATCAAGATCTCTGTGGACCTTCCTACTACGTCTATTCTGTTGTCATACGATTCATCTCCATACAACGGAAAAAATCATCAAATCGTGAGTGGGACCTTTGGTCCAAATCCGAGTACTTGAAATTGTACATCTACCCTGTGTCTCATTGTACCTAAGTCCATTGTATCTGACCTATGCAGCTATCTATAATATACGTATTATTTCTGTGGGACTTATTTTTAACAAATAATGACTAAAAGTTAAGTTTTAAGTAGGATAATTATTCAGTGATACCTCAGTTTATATTCCTACATTGTATATATATTCTCTGCTGTGAAATTCTCACTTAGATCTTTCCAGAATGTGGGCTTTAGAGAGGACCTAATATGAAGGCAGACCCCCTCCTCCTCTCCAGTTTTGACAATCCTTTCTAAACAGACTGTAACCCTATACATTAACTACCCAGTCATAGCTATCATCCAGCCATGTCTCAGTTATTCCCACTATGTCATAGTCCTCCTCACACATCACTAATTTCAGTTCACCAATTTTATTAGTCAGATGTGTGGCATTAGTATACATACAGTAGAATGTGTAGATGATCATGTCACCACAGAAGCTAATGTAATCCAGATATTACATACAGACCAAGAGAAAGTTGTACCTTCATTTGAGGTTTCTACAGATATGACCTTCCTTATAATTCTTGTTGGCAGACAATAAAGCTATGAGGCTCAAGAAGACAATTATTTTTTAAAAGATTATTTTTTTTAAATACTTTCTTACGGAATGTATAGCCTATGTGCTGACATGTGGCCATTATGTGACTGTGTTGTGAATTGCAGCCTGTGAAGGTGTTGCTGACATGTCATGGTATTATGTTGAATTTGTTTCATGAGCAACTGGAGTAGTTAACCAAATTCAAACTAGGGTGGAGGACACATATTTTACACCACTGGTTGACCATAAGTACAATGGTGGGCACCACTACTGTAAAGATTAGGAGTGCACACCAACGTGCATAGATCCATACACTAAACTTTAAGAACACATGAACCATTTGGGATTTCTTCCCAACATGGTAATCCAAAAGGACTAATCACAGTCATTATTTGGTTAATTTGTACTGTCTTATTTATGGGGCAATTTATGTGTTGACACTGCATTCTTTTTATTGCTTATTCAAGGCAATAATTATTATTGCTAGATTTTGATTATGCATGTGCTATTGTATCTAAAGCGACCCAACTAGTTCCAGAAAAAAAAATACAATACTTGGAGAAAAAAAATATCACTTACCTGGTGCCCAAATTATCTTTTCAGCTGCAGATCTGCTCATTTCTGAGCTTCTCTTCACTCATCCAAGATGGCTCCCCGCTTCTCAAACTAGCTGATGCACACTGTGCATTTGGTAGACCATGTGTCACTTCCTGTTGCCCTCAGATTGACCACCACTGGTCATGTGAACAATTCTGGCTAATTCTGAAGGCAGGGATGGGCAAGCAGGAAGAGCCTTGGATTACCAAATGCACAGTATGCATCAGGTAAGTCTGAGATGGGCTGCGGCCATCTTGGATGGCAGAAAATTTGGCAGATCTGCAGCTGAAAAGATGCAAAAGAAGATCACCAGGTAAGTGTTCTATTTGCTCCCCAGTTAACCTCTTAATAATCACGTTAAAATTGAGAAAACCCTCCCAAAAATGTCACTTTTTTCTCTCTGCTTGGACTTTAGCTGTCATTGTGGTCTTGTATGAGAGCCTGGAATGCCAGTTTGCACATTTCTGTCTGCTACTATTTAGTTTTTTTGGGGATTAAGTTAATTTTCATGGCAAAGAAGGACTATGCAATTCATCTGATCACTCTTCATAACATTCTGGAGTATATGCAAATTGCTATTATAAAAACTTAAGCAGCAACTTTTCCAATTTCCAATATTTATGTAATTCTCAAAACTTTTGGCCACGACTGTACAATAGGGCTGGAGGGGTTAAAAATAAATAAATTAACTCACCTTAATCCACTTGTTTGCGCAGCCCGGCTTCTCTTTTGCTTTCATCCGTGAGGAAAAGGACCTGTGGTGACGTCACTGCGCTCATCACATGATCCAGCACCATGGTTATGGACCATGTGATGAGCACAGTGATGTCACCACAGGTCCTTTTCCTTACAGATGAAGGCAGAAGAGAAGCCGGACTGCGAGAACAAGTGGATTAAGGGGAGTTAAATTATTATTATTTTTTTAACCCCTCCAGCCCTATTGTACTATGCATTCTGTTGTAAGTTGCTATTATTTTGCCTTATAACCATGTTATAAGGGAAAATAATACAATCTACACAACACCTAACCCAAACCCGAACTTCTGTGAAGAAGTTCAGGTTTGGGTACCAAACATGCCGATTTTTCTCACACGCGTGCAAAACGCATTACGTTTTGCACTTGCGCTGAAAAATCGCGCATGTTCCCGCTTCTTTACCCGCAACGCCCATGTGAAACCAGCCTTAGGTGGTTAATGTGATTTTTTTCACTTGAACCAGAGGGTCAAGGAGAAATGTTTTTAGACTGGTTCCATTTGGTTTAGTGAATTTGGGGGTTTTGAACCTTATTCTCTGCATTTTGTGCAGTGTTTTAATGACTGTACTTTTAACTTCTTGTGGTGAAACCAACCTCGCCACTGGGTTTTGGAGGGGCCTGTTTACCAGCCTCTTGCCTCAGGATTATGGCCCATACTAACTTTAAAGGAGAAGACAGACCGGCCGCACAGCTTAAATCTGTCTTTGGAATTGTATTTTATGTTATGTGAGGGTACCCAGATAGCTAATTTTATTGTATTTGTGTAGTCTGAGTGCCATTCACCTAATAATATGCACTCAGACTTGAGCTATCTGGGGATGTGTTAAATGTCTGTGTTTACTGTAAGGGTGTGACATTGTATGTTTAAATGGTGATTTCTGTTCTGTTGTCCCCACATGTGTATTGGCAATTTCCCTTTGTCCTGAGAGATAATTGAATTGCTCCTCGGGTGTCTCCAGGGCAGAGAGGAGGAAACCATGATGCATTGTGGGGATGTATTGTGTCTGTGTATCCTGAATTGCTGCATATCTGTCCTGTGTCACAGTCTTCCATCTGGTCCCCTAGGGGTGTGTACACCAGATGGGGACCTGCATAAATACAGGCGGGTAGCCCTCAATAAAGTGTGCCTGTTTTATCCTTCATCATGTTGAGGCTGGTGTTTGGGTAACTGATCAACACTGGGGGATTGCTAGACGCTGGAGATTTGCTATACTCCCCTGGCTTTACTACTAGCTCTTGTAAGAGCTGTTCCTGCTCTCTAGTTTTAGGAGAGGTTCACCCACTGGAGCCTTGTCGTAGGTCCAGGAGACGGTGAGACCTCAACCAAGCTTCTGCGGTTCGTGGGGTCGGCAGTGCGTACGGTGTCAAGTGGAGTGCTTGGAGTCCTCGGAAAGCACTAGGAGCATCAATCAACGGAGGTACCCGGTCGGGGTGCCAGGAGATCCGTTACATTTGGTGGCAGCAGTGGGATGGCGTCCTAGTGAGAGGAGAAGCAGCTCGGAGACACCGTTCGTGAATTTACTAAATTGAGGGAAACGCTAGTATCCGTACAGCGCCCCTGGCTACAGCAGGATGGAATCGGCTAGTCTTCAGACAGCGTTCTATGATGAGGAGGAGGAGGCAGGGATGCAGACAGAACGGAAGTCTGGTATGATGCCCTGGAAAATGCCCAGCGGCAGCTAGGCGAGAGTCTCCCCAGTTATGAGCAGCGGCTACAGAAGCGTGTGGCGATGCGGATGGGTCTCTTGGGAGAGCAGCCCCTGGATGACTGGTAACAGAGCTCCAGAACCTGGTATGTAAGGAGCTTTGGCTAGAGGACGCTTACCAGGGCCTAAGGTGGCATGTCATTCAACATTCCCCCTGGATGGCTGAGCACGACAGACCCGAGGGTGAGGATTATGATGGACCTGGGTTACTATGGGATGCCTTGGAGGAGGACATTGATCTTGGCAGCACGGAGGAGTCTAGGTTTTGGGACATCTACGACTACCGGATGGGCATGCATGTTTATGCTGACGGAAGGGAGGTAAGTAAAGACATGACCCACCTGGTAACAAGGGAGTGGGAGCTGGAGCAGACCTACCAACACCTGCTCAGCTCCGTTCATCCCCAACCTACTCGACAAGCAGAGCCAGATCTGCCCTCCTACAACTGGGAAGACTTGCCGGTGATAACCCCTGCTTTCCTACCAACTCCCAAAGTAGGGAACTTCATCGACTGGTTCTGGGAAGACCTCCCAATGGCTGGTGGAGATGGGACCGAGGTCTCTCCACCGGCCCTACAGAGATGCTGGGCAGTCGGCCCAGATCCCCAATGGCAGCCGGAGTTTCAGGGAGTTGAGACAGTTGGTCTGACTCCCCAGCAGCAGTGTGTTGTAAAGAGAGAAGAGCCAACCGATCTCTCTCCCCAACCACAGGGGGACAGCACCCCTAACTTAGATGGTACAGATGGGACCGCGGTCTCTGCACCAGGCCTACCGGGATGCTGGACGGCCGGTACAGAGTCCCCATCGACCCCGCAGAAATGCCAGGAGGAGGAGGTAAGTGATCCCTCCTCTCGACAGCTGATCCGCAACAAGGTCCGGGGGTAGGATTCCCTGACCCCATCCCAGCGGAAGAGCTGGCATCTGGGAAGAGCGCAGTTGGCCTCTGTCCGCCTCTATCCTCTTCTCCAAAGGCTGACTCCACACCGGCTTCCCCAGCGGAAGAACTGGCATATGGCCAGAACACAGTTGGCCACTGCCCTCCCCTATCTTCTTCTCCAGAGGCTGACTTTCCACAGGCTACCCCTGCGGAAGCGCTGGCATCTGGGCAGAGCGCAGTCGGCCTCTGCCCTCCCCTATCCTCTTCTCCAGAGCCAGACTTCCCACAGGCTACCCCAGCGGAAGAGCTGGCATTGGGGCAGAGCGCAGTCGGCCTCTGCCCACCAAGTACCTACAGATCCAAGCTAGAGAGCCACAAGGAAGCAAGGAGTCGCAGATGCCTACTCAACAGCTGGGGACATACAGAACAGAGCCAGGCCCCAAGAGTCAACAGGTCCAGTATTGGGTTGTGGTTGGACTGCCAGACTAACTCAGGTACTGACCGTAAGGACAGGTATCTGGTTAGTCTTCCCTGGGTTTTGGAGGGGCCTGTTTACCAGCCTCTTGCCTCAGGATTATGGCCCATACTAACTTTAAAGGAGAAGACAGACCAGCCACACAGCTTAAATCTGTCTTTGGAATTGTATTTTATTTTATGTGAGGGTACCCAGATAGCCAATTTTATTGTATTCGTGTAGTCTGAGTGCCATTCACCTAATAATATGCACTCAGACTTGAGCTATCTGGGGATGTGCTAAATGTCTGTGTTTACTGTAAGGGTGTGACATTGTATGTTTAAATGGTGATTTCTGTCCTGTTGTCCCCACATGTGTATTGGCGATTTCCCTTTGTCCTGAGAGATAATTGAATTGCTCCTCGGGTGTCTCCAGGGCAGAGAGGAGGAAACCATGATGCATTGTGGGGATGTATTGTGTCTGTGTATCCTGAATTCTGCATATCTGTCCTGTGTCACAGTCTTCCATCTTGTCCCCTAGGGGCGTGTCCACCAGATGGGGACCTGCATAAATACGGGCGGGTAGCCCTCAATAAAGTGTGCCTGTTTTATCCTTCATCATGTTGAGGCTGGTGTTTGGGTAACTGATCAACACTGGGGGATTGCTATACGCTGGAGATTTGCTATACTCCCCTGGCATTACTACTAGCTCTTGTAAGAGCTGTTCCTGCTCTCTGGTTTTAGGAGAGGTTCACCCACTGGAGCCTTGTCGTAGGTCCAGGGTGGGTAGGAGACAGTGAGACCTCAACCAAGCTTCGGCAGTTCGTGGGGTCGGCAGTGCGTACGGTTTCAAGTGGATTGCTTGGAGTCCTCGGAAAGCACTAGGAGCATCTATCAACAAAGGTACCCGGTCGGGGTGCCAGGAGATCCGTTACACTTGTATTGCTTATTTGTGTTGTATTTATACTCCTATTGATTAAATTTGATAAATGGAGATGCTGTTCTGTTCATACAAGTACTTTTACTAAAATTTTGTTTTTGTCCAACACTGAACATCATTTTGTTTTTCAGTTATGAAGTTCAGTATGATCAACACTCATTTAAAAGCAGCCAGATTTATGGTTTCTTTTTTTCTGATACAAAGGTCCAAATGCCCTGAATAGACAGACATATGACTAAATGCTAAAAAATCTGGCTTCTTGCAGCCAGCACTATGGGAAGCTTAAAGGAAATGTGTCACCAAAAATGTTATCTGTAAGTTAAAACTAGATAAGAACACCTCTGCTTTTTCCTAATCTAATCTGTTTTTATTTTCAGAGTGCAGATTTTTATTATATTTTTATTCCATTTCTTGAACATGATTATCTTGCCTGAGCTGTTCTTAACAGCATTTAGAAAGCATTAAGAAAATTGCTTTACGGCATTCCCAATGTCCATAGACACAAGGGTCTGGAGGGGACCTCATTAACTTCTATGGGAGAGTTTTCTAGGCAGCTCTGTGACCTGTGCAGAGGTCATTGTACAAGGAAAGAATAGATAAGCGTTGACTATTACCTACTGTGAATGGGGGATCCTGTCTGAGGCTACTTTCATATCTGTGTTTTTGTTGGATCAGTCATGGATCAGCAAAAATGCTTCAGTTACTGATCCGTTATGAGCAGATCTGGTTGTATTATCTCTAAAATGGCCAAGACGTATCCGTCTCTAAAACCATTGTAAGTCAATGGGGGACAGATCAGTTTTTTTTTGTGTCCGAGAAAACGGATCCTTCACCATTGACTTACATTGTGAGTCATGACGGATCCGTCTTGATCAGCTTGCAGCGCTTTTGTGTGCATTATGGAACGCAATGAAATAGAATGGAATGCATTCTGGTGCGCTCAGTTCACTTCAGTTCAGATTTGTCCCCATTGACAATGAATGGGGACAAAACTTAATTGTTTCCCCCCTATGACGAATCTCAATAGCGGAAAGGAAAATGCTGATGTGAAAGTAGCATTATCTATACACATAGGTGATATCATTACAGGCAGGATTAGAATTACAGATACGCAGATAACTGCAGTAAAGTGATCTGTACAGACCAAGAAGTGGCGCCTATTATTAGGCTTAGTGGCCAGTGCAAAAACTACAGGATTTTACTGTGTTTGTTTAAATATAGATATTGACATTGAGAATAAAACTAACATCACCAAAAATTACTGCAATTAGGTGGGGGAGCCTTTGGTTCACTGTGGGCCCCTTTCCCCACGGGCCTCATAGCAGCTGTGTGGTCTGTCTCTATTGGAGGTACACCACTGCATGGAGGTTCTTTGCCTGGTTACATGACCCTCTATCAGCAGGCATTTTTTGACAGCACAAAAGACCAAGCAAAGAAGGGGGCATAGGGGTGGGCTATATGGCCTAAAATCTATAATGCAATATAATTTTAAGCATGTGCAATATGCGATATATATTGTGATATATTCTATATTTTTTACTTTTTATTTAATAACTATTAGAATCCATAGGGGCTAGAACCCTTGTCCTATTCACCATAATAAAGCTCTATTAGGGTAAATAAGACTTCACACTCTCCCTGCTGCCCTGTGCGTAGTGCACACAGCAGCAGGGAGATTACCATGGCAGCCAGGGCTTCAGTAGTGTCCTGGCTGCCATGGTAACCGATCGGAGCCCTGCGATTACACTACTGAGGCTCCGATCAGAAGCTGCCAGCCTGGGGCCACTGCCACCAATGATTTAATCGTGAGTGGGGAGGGCGCAATTAATATAATACTTAAAAGAGGGGGAGTAGAAGGGAGGGGCTGTGGCCACTGCGCCACCAATGAATATAGTTAATATGCCTGAATACAAACATAGCCTGCATGTGCCGGCCATATCCCATACCTGGCCTCTATTAGTACACGCCGTGATCCGCTGCAATTAACCCCTCAGGACCTCTCTGTTCTCATTGGTGGCAGAGTGGCCCAAGTCCCTCCCCTCCTCCTCTCTGTTCTCATTGGTGGCGGAGTGGCCACAGTCCCTCCCCCCTCCTCCTCCTACTCTGTCCTCATCCGTGGTCAGCGGCAGCCGCACACAGGGGGGAGGGAGGGACTCCCTCATTTTCCATTGTGCCGACTCAGGAAAACATGGTGCGTGCCGAGAGCGGCACATGCCATGTTCTACCGCAATATGGAGATATAAACAAAATCTCTATAGTTGGCCAAATTTATATTGTTTATATCGCATATGGTCTATATCGCCCACTCCTAGGGCATACCTCATGAAATATAATAAATGGGACAGAATTTCAACAAAGGCTATTTTAGTAAATGCCATATAATAATCTTGCAAATACATTGGTGAACAATAACCAGAATGTGGCTTACAAGTTCACTTAGTAAGGCTTACAATAAAGGAGTTGACCCATTTGGGGCATTGATGCCATATCACTCGGCTAATTCAGGAACTCCTATAGTAATGAATGGAAAGTATGCGTTGCATGTGTGGTGAGCTCTCCTTCACTTCGGGGGCCTGTTCTGGAGACAGGAGAGGGTCCCAGAGGTGGGATCTGCAGCTATCTGACACTGATGGTATATCCTAGCGATAGGCCATCAATGTTCCAGATGGGAATACCCCTTTAACACAGATAGCAGGAGCTTGATGAGATTTGCCACCATTTAACCTTTAAATCCAAGTGACAAACTCTTTCTAAACTTATTAAACTGAGATAAAAGTTTTTTTACACAGCACTGGTACTTGCAATAAAATGGTAATTTGACCAGACTTTTTAGATTCTGGACTCTGTTCTATGTTTTTATGTGTAATACATGTCAGATTATCCCCCCGGATTGCTAGCAGCAAATTGCTTATTGTACTCTTCTATGTTATACGGTTCTGAAACGCAGTAGCTGAAATCATTGTAACAGATTCATAACCCACCATTACACCACGGTGATGCTTGCTCGGTATCTGTGAAGTACAACTATTTCCTGTATTGTTTATTTTACATTTGACTAAAGAGCAATACGGAAAACCATCCACGCAAATAAAAGCAAAGTACATACTTATCTAATGTAGGGGAATAGGAAGAGATCCAAAAACCATCATGTCTGTGCAGCTGCATTCTATCATATGGTGAAAACAAAGCAGCATTATAGCTATGAGGTCAGGTTTGCTATTATTACTGCTCTGCTGAGTAAGCGGTTACAAATGTGTTCTCCAGGAATATGAGAACAGCAAATCTGGGACACAACTAGGGCAAAGCTGGAGCACCATTAGGATAGATTACTCCATGCTGCATAATATAAAATCCAAATCTGGCATTTTATCTAGTCTGTCAAAAGCAAACCTTTCTATTAAAGCATTGAAATATACCGTCATTACCTTGCTATTCTATTCTACATTTATACTGTATGTGCAGCTATTTTGGAAACACAGTGGGATCCACACATGCTGCTTAGCCAAGGGGTTTTAAAGGAAATTACTAACCAAAAGTTGCCACGTTTAAAATGTTAGCCAAAGTTTGTTAATGATATTTTAACAAATAGACATTCATTTTGTTGCCCCTGGCATTTTTGCAAAGCTGGGAACAGGATTTTGGTCGTCACTACCGCAGTAATTTATTTTAGTATAAGCTGCTAATAAAGTATCCGTTTTAGAAATCAGTGTGAGGGTGCTCACACATGTTCAGGTTTGTTATGCAGATTTTGAAGCCAAACCAGCAGTATATTTAAAAAAAATAGAAGAAAAATCTGTCCTTAAAGGGATTCTGTCAGCAGGAAAATAGTTATTAACCTGGCTGACATAAGCGATGTGCTAATGTCAGCTGAACATAACTATATTAGTGCCATCTCACTGCCTGCCGCCGTTATTGAGAAAAACATATGCAAATGAGTCTCTAGGAGCAGGGGGGCGCTGCTCCTAGAGCCTCTGTTCTCCCACCTCTGGCCTTGCGCTACTACACTTGATTAACAGAACCAGGCAGCGCTGGTCTCCTCTTGCCGGCCCTGTCTGCCATGGAAATCTCGCGCCTGCGCCCGTCCCGTTTAGTATTCGGTGCAGGCGCTGTGAGTGAAGCCTTCAGCTGGCGAGTGTCCTTTACTCACTACTCCTGAGCCGAATACTGAATGGGACGGCGAAGGCGCGAGATTTCCACAGCAGACAGGGCCACAAGAGAAGACCAGTGCTGCTTGGCCCTGTCAATCACATGTAGTAGGGCGTGGCCAGAGGCGGGAGAACAGAGCCTCTAGGAGCAGGAGCAACGCCCCCCCTGCTCCTAAAGGCTCATTTGCATATTATAAAAGTTATTTTTTTCTCAATAACGGCGGCAGGCAGTGAGATGGCACTAATATAGTTATGTTCAGCTGACATTAGCACATCGCTAATGTCAGCCAGCTTAATACCCATTTTTCAGGTGACAGAAACCCTTTAATACTTTCTCTCCTCTTATGAGCCACATCACAGGAGTTCCATCACAGGAGCTCAATACCGGAAAAAAAGATCAGTTTTATCCTAATGCATTCTGAATGTTGAGCATTCCATTCAGGATGCATCAGTTCAGTCCCCCTTAAGTTTTTTGGATGGAGAAAATACCGCAGCATGCTGCAGTTTTCTCTCCAGCCAAACATACTGAACACTTGCCAGAATGTCGGATCCAGCATTAATTTACATTGAAGTGTATTAGTGCCGGATCCAGCATTAAGTATTCCGGCAAAACGGATCTGGCTTTCCGGTCTGCGCATGCGCAGACCTTTAAAAGTGAAAAATAATAATAATAATACTGGATCCGTTTCTCCGGATGACACCGGAGAGATGGATCCAGTATTTCAATTCATTTGTCAGACGGATCTGCATCCAGATCTGTATGACAAATGCCATCAGTTTGAGTCTGGATTGCTGGATCCAGCAGGCAGTTCCGGCGACGGAACTGCCTGCCGGAATCCTCTGCCGGAAGTGTGAAAGTACCCTTAAAGTGTCACTGTACTTTCACACAATTTTATTTAATTTAATAAAGAACAGTGTAACTAGCTAATTTCTGAAACACTTAAAAAATATTGCAAAATGAAGAATATTTTTCCAATACGGCGAATGGCGTAAAAAGGTCAAAATTGCCAATATGCAATTCTTTCATTGTAATAAAATGTGATCAAAAAGTCAAACACACTCCAAAATGGTATCATAAAAAACTACAGATTGTCCTGCAAAAAATGAGCCCCACACAGCTCAGTATATATAACTATAAAAAATGTATAGGGGTCAGAATAGGGTGATGCAAAAGTTTTAATTTATTTTTACACTATTTAGACATTTAAAAAAAAAAACTATACATATGGGGTATCACTGTAATCGTACTGACCAAAAGAATGAAGGGCATGGGTCACTTTTGCCACAAACAGAACACTGTGGGAACAAAACCCATAAAACGGTGGAGGAGTTACATTTTTTTTTCCCCAATTCCACCCCATTTGGAATTTTTTTACCGCTTCCCACCACACTGTATGCCATAATTAATGGTGGCATTAGAAAGTACAACTTGTCCCGTAAAAAATAAACCCTCATACAGCTATGTGAACGGAAATATGAAAAAGAAAGAAGGGAAGAAAAATGAAAACGCAAAAAGGAAAAAACCTCTAGTATCCTAAGGGTAAATGGGATAACCCCTTTGCATGCTGAGAATCAGAAATATGCGGATGCTAGATATTTGTTATAGAAATATAATTAGCCCCTTCAGGGCAGATCAAAATTTTAATTTTTGCAATTTTATTTCCTTTCTGCATATATACACTACTGCAATCTATGGGATGTTTACTGACTGCCTACAGCCTTGACAAGGCCTCAGGATGCCATAGTAACCAATCAAAATCCCACAATTTTGCCAAGGGGTCTCCAGTGCCTAGCCATCTGAATGGTTAACTGATTGGGATCAGACTTATCTCCCACCCTAGGTCATTGCAGCTGAGTCAGCTGTATTACATAGCCAGAGGCATTTGTTGTCTATGGAGTTGGCTCAGCTAGTTAGCCCGCTCTATACACCACTCCCACACATTGGATGTAAAATTACGGCCAGGTGTGGGGAAGGGTTGAGGGTGTAACATATAACTACAGATCCTATAACAAAAAGGATGTTGCCCCACTCCACCTTGACCAGCTTTGGCAGAGGGTTTAGAATAGGAATACAGATAATGCACACATTAGTCACAGAAAAAGGAGTAAGGCTACTTTCACACTAGCGCTTGATCGGATCCGTTCTGAACGGATCCGATCATATTAATGCAGACGGAGGCTCCGTTCAGTACGGATCCGTCTGCATTAATAACTTAGAAAAATTTCTAAGTGCGCAAGATGCCTGAGCGGATCCGTTCAGACTTTCAATGTAAAGTCAATGGGGGACGGATCCGCTTGAAGATTGAGCCATATGGTGTCATCTTCAAGCGGATCCGTTCCCATTGACTTACATTGTAAGTCTGAACGGATCCGCTCGCCTCCGCACGGCCAGGCGGACAGCTGAACGCTGCTTGCAGCGTTCAGCTGTCCGCCTGGCCGTGCGGAGGCGAGCGGAACGGGGGCTGAATGCCGCCAGACTGATGCAGTCTGTGCGGATCCGCTCCATTCAGACTGCATCAGGGCTGGACGGAGGCGTTCGGGTCCGCTCGTGAGCTCCTTCAAACGGAGCTCACGAGCGGACCGACGAACGCTAGTGTGAAAGTAGCCTAATAAAAACAGTGATGTTACAACACAAAGTTTACATGAAGACTATTGTCATAGTAAATTAAATCAACGCAACATTACAGCACAGGAATCATGCACACAGTGATGTCATAGTGTAGAGATAATGTACACCGTCATGTCAGATTATTCACATTATTATGTGAAAGTACATGGATCACCTACAGAAAAATAAATTATGTAAATAGCTATGTCACAGCCCATAAATAATTAACAAATTACTAGGAATATCAACTCTGAAGTCACAATACTGGAATTGTGCAAACAGTAATGTTACGATAATTGGAAAGTGGTAGATATGTTACGGAGAATGGTTTAACACCTTTTATTGGGATTGGAACGGTTCATGAGATGATGAATTGTATTTATCATGTAGAAGTCCCCTCCATCATAGGGTGCATATGAGACTGTTAAAGCGGTCATTGAGGAGGGTATTTTGATGAAGAACAGTGGACAAATTCAAGCTATTTTGCAAATGGCGCATGACGGAATAAATGTTTGCTTTCTCTGTTATGCTATATGGATAAAAAGTAATATAAAAGTACTGACAGACTTCCTTTAAAGTACTGATTTCTTGTAATATAGGTACAATATAATAAGTGATAATACAGTATAATAAGTAACCCCACCAAAACCTCACTAAAAGACGCTTGGTTTTCAAGCTACACTGACAAGTGTGTAACTTATTAGAGGACCCACAAAACAGACATGGAATATTCAATGAATCTATAAAAAAATCTGTTACCCATGGGAATTTTAAGCCAATCACGCGGCAGATTTCGTAAGTCACACTAGGCAAATACTCACTAGGTTAGCCATCACTATAGTGTCTACCATGACTGGATCATTCTTCATGCCCAGATTGAACTGGAGACCTCTAGGTGGTTGTCCTGTTGTCACATCAAAACAGTGTCCTTCCAGTAACAGGTATTCCAATTCATAGTTTGCGTTAACAATCCCTTCCACCTGGAAAACAAAAAATATTCTGCCATGTTTTCTACTAGCCAGTTACAAAAATACACTGAGTTTCTTGGTGATCTGAATTAATAATTCCTTGACAACCCTACTTTTTCTTTGTACCAATTTTAATTAAGATGTCTCTCTGCTCTATTACTACTGTAGAATTATGTAGAAAATAATTTCAGTACAGGATTTGTAAAGCAAATCCAGACGATAGAGCAAATATGTTTTGAATGCAGATAACCTGCAGATATCACATCTGAGAATTCTTTTTCAATGGGTTTTGTCAGCAGCAAACTACCGTTCATCGACGGCAAATGACAGGAGGACATCTGGAAGAATAAAATGTACTACATTACTGCAAAATGCATAAAAAAAGAAATAAAAAAACAACGACTGTGACTGGAAAAAACAGGGAAGTTAATAACCCTGTAAAGAGGTGAGGTGTGTTTTTATGACATGAGCATAAAAAATATTGTTGTTTAAGAAAAAAAGTTCAAAACATGTAATTGTAGAAAAATTATTAACATAATGGGCAAATCAGAAACAAGTAATCAAATTAACACTATCATAAGCAAGTTACAAAAGGCATTACCTGGGAGCTGGATAACAATGCTAAGGATATTTAGCCAATGTATAAGCGGCACAGCTAGTAAGTGTTGAACTGTAAAAACGGGTATGAGCAAAGATGTACAGGTATGCTTGCAGTTTATTAAAGAGGTTTTCTAAGTTAAAGGGCTTTCCAGGATCATCTATCCATTGCCGTCACCGCCAGTGATTAGCCGTTTCAAGAGGTGGCAGTGCTGTTGCCTCCTTCTTGGCTAGAGATGTCACGTTCGAAGATCAGTTCTATGATCAAGTCAATAGGTCTGGGGTGCAATACCAAGCACAGCCACTACACAATGAATGGCACAGTGCTTGGTAAGCTGTGAAGCGGCGCAGACTCTTCAAACAGCTGATCAGTGGCGGTGCCTGGTGTCTGAACCCCACCAATCAGATATTGATGACCTTGTGTGAGAATAGATTATCAACACTATACTCCAGGAAAACCCCTTTAAATAAAAATAAACTCGGGTAGCCCCCGTAATTTGTTTATACTAACAAAAGAATGGATATTCCCCCCTGCTTTTTACAGAGCTGGTCTCCATTCCTCTCCACTGCTAACATCATGTTCCTGGATGCAGCGGTAAGGTTCTGTGCACACCGGTCACCATGCAGGCAATTTCTATGTTTAGCAGAACAGAGGATGTCATAGATCATGCCAGTGATTGGCGGCAGCAGCAGTGAACCGCTGCAGCCAGAAAGATTGTCAGCAGCAAAGAGAACTGGAGATCAAAACTCGGAGAGGAGAAAAGGGGTGGGTATAGATTATGTTGTTATTTTAGACCATTTACAGGGGCAGCCCTGTTTTTATTGAACTTGGACAAGCCCTTCAAATAAGCATGTGTTGGTTATATTTTAATTGAAATACATTTTGAACAGGTTGAAAATGTCAATGACTTTTTCATTTTTTTAATATATTTTTGAAAAGCACAGTAAATGCCTTAATGAATACTTATTTGGTTCTGGAAAGCAGTGGCTTAGAAATTGACGTCAATATCAGACTGTTGGTGGCTGCCAACACTTCTGCTCCAGTGGTAATGAAGGAGAAAAGCTAGCCAAACAGATTAGCTAGCTCTAGGCTGAACATGTATGTTTCTTGAACTAGAGGAGTACAGAAAGCCACTGTCAGATACCTAGTCCCCCCAAAAATATCCAAATTTATGATCCTTACTTCCTGTGAAAGCTGATGTTGAAGAAGAGTTAGAGACCCCCCACTTACACATTAGATGATCGGCCATTCTCGCTGACATTGGTGGTTTTATATGACATTTATCCAATTTGCATGGTTGACTGCAGATCCTCAGTGTTGAAACAAGTCTAGCATGCCAATACACTGTTCACACTGGCATCATGGGTTCCAAGATCCATGACAAATGTAGCAGATCTGTATTAAAAGGGTTTTGCAGCCTATTCTGAAAATCCCAGAGTCCTCAACTCCTATGGACTTGCCCTTCCATCACACCCCTGATGCTGCTGTTTCTGCCGTGGTCAGACTGGCTGGGGGCTCTTTCGCTCGGGTCCCAAATGGGTCTGTTCCTGAGTCTTTTTGCATTTGCATTATACAGCTGAACATGAAGCAAAAGAGTCTGCAGCCAGCCTGAGCGCAGTGGAGTGGCAATACTGGTGAAGCAAAAGGAAGGGTAAGCACAACAAAAACAACTTTTCCTCCGCAGGGTCTAAAGATTTTCAGAAAAACACAGAGAACCCCTTTAATTTTATTTTGCAATGGATCCTCGCATACCCATCTGACTAGATCCATAAGTTGTTTATTTGTCAGGGCCGGCTGAGTACTTGCGTATTCCAAATAGCAGTTTGAAGGTTAGGGCAGGCTGAGTACATGCGTAATCCAGGTCACAGTTCCAAGGTCGGGGAAGGCAGCAAGGAGCGGAATCGGAAGACAACCAAGGCTCGGTACACGGATATCCAGACGAGATCACCTTCACTGGTTACTAGCAAGGAATAACCTCAAAGCTCAGGCGAGGAGGTGGAACCACAGCCCAGCTAAATAGGGAGACTGATCAGCAACTTAGCCAGCACCAGGACAGCATTAACTCACTCAGTCCAGAAGGTAACTTTACAGTACTCTAATCCCAATTCACATAGGGAGAGCAGAGTGACGTCCGCACCTGCCCAGGAAAGCAAGACCACGGCAGGCATGGACCACCAGCATGACAACATCTCCTACTTGATGATTCTCTGCTGCAGCTTTCTTTTAACCTTAATACAAACTATAAATCCTATATGCCAGTGGGTTAACTACAATTTTGGAAAAGTCACATTTTCCCCATGCATTTCACATTGCAAGAGCTCAGGCAGATTTATTTCTAAATAATAATAAAAATTGACTTAATGGCTGTCACAATAGATGATAATCTGCAATGCAATGTTTCGGCCTGGCAGTAAAGTGCACTGTGGCGACTCACGTCTTGTAGATGAATGTTATCCAGATCACAGGAGCTGTGCACCACTTCCACAAGCCAGCTCTCCGGGGTGTTCATGTTCAGAGTTAGCAGAGGGGATTCAGGCATATCCAGGAACTTAGCTGATGGACCCGGAGAGAGACTGTTGTTGCTTAGAAATGTCAATTCTGGTTCAAGCACAAGACGATAGAAACTGGAAAGCAAATATAAATACAATGTGTTAAGATCTTGTAACTCGAAAATACATAAATCTGTCTGTAACTGGCAAAAAGGTTATTAATAGCTGAAATAAATCTAAATGAATGATTATCATTAGGCAATGATATTCGCACTGCTACAGACATCAGATTTTCTATACATCCACACTAATAGTAACCTCCGTGTTACTGTGTAAGCCCTGCACTGGTAATGATGTACATCACTAACATTCCCAAATACTGCTGTTGTGTGTCTAGGGAGAACTGTATTGGCCTGTGAATTTTCTCACTACTTATTACTTTCATGTAGTTTACATTTTGCAAATTGTCATACCATGGCATAGACTGACAGCTTTCACTGCCAGAATTAACTACCCTGACTTCCATGTCTATAGGGATATTCCAATTCTTAGCAGACACTTCCATAAGAAATGGGTTTTCTGTTTGTTTGTTCTTTGCTCAGTATTCATAGGAAGCACATTATTTATTTTAGCAGTACTATGACATTGAAAATTAAATGTTTTTTTCAGGCTTTACTATGTGATGGCCTATCCTCAGGATAAGCCATCACTAGCTGATTGGCAGGGCTCCAACACCCCACACTCCTGCTGATCAACTGTTAAGGTGTAGCTCCGTCATTAGAAGTCGGCGCTGGAGCTGCAGTGCTCTATCAACCTTGTAGTGGACAGTGCTGCTCGCATCAACTTAAATGGAAGCAGTGCTGCAGTAACAAATGCAGTCCACTACAAGATTGATGGAGCTGTGTAGGTCCGGTGCCGACTTCTGGCCGTGGAGTTACACCTGAACAGCTCATCTGCGGGGGTGCCACATCAACTAGTGATGGTCTACTCCATGCATGACATGCTGTAGGCTGATACCTTTAGGCTGTTCGGGCATGTTGGGAGTTGTAGTTTTGCAGCAGCTGGAGGGCCGCAGTTTGAGGATGCCTGGTCTACTCGGAGGGCTCTATGTCCAGACAATCCCTTTAAAGGGGTATTTCCATCACAGACAATGGGAGCATATCGTTAGGATATGCCCCCCATTGTCTGATAGGTGCGGGTCCCACCTCTGGGAAAATAAAAACTTTGCAATATTTTTATTTTAAAAAATCCTACAACTAACTCGATTTTGCATTCCCTCTGTCCTCAATGTGCCTTCTGTTTTACATGAAGTTTCCAGAAGCTTCAGAAGCTGAAAGCCAATATGACCTGTTGCCAAGCAGATCGCACAGCTCCTTACACTTTGCTAAGTGCAGCTCTAGCTGCAAAACGGAGACCCAGCTGCATCCAGGTTCATTGCTATATAACTGCCTTGCTCCGGTATCAGTCCTGCTGGTGTGTTTGGCTGCATTTTCATTATCTGTGGATTCTCTCTGTGTTTTGACCTGGCTTGCCTGAGCTATTCGCTGACCTTTAGCATGACCTCGTCTTCTGCTCCCGATTCCTGGCTGTGCCTGCAGCCTGCCTGTTATCAACCCAGATCCATCTTGAATATATCATTGCCCAGGCCTGCTCCCTGCAACTGGGGACCATGACCTTAGTATTCAACCAGTAAAGACGAAATCTCCTTGCAACTGCTAATGATGTACATAGAATGTTGTTCTGAAGCTGTTGCTGACTGTCATCTAGCTGGGGACCGGCATCCATACATATGGCAGATGCTGGCAGAAATGCTCTTCACAATTGCAGCTTCTAAGTTTCTTCAAGGGTTATTGCATTTATGACACACCTATATAAATGTGCATAGGGAAAGACTTGAAATTGAGACTAGTTCCCATGTACTGTGTTTAGAATTGAATAGAAAAAAAATGAAATCATGAGGCCAAACATATAAACCTCCAAACAGATTGCGAGGGAAACCAATTGATGGCAAGATCCACCAGGCACTGGCTTATGCTAAAGAAAACAATGATGTGATCAGCCAAAAGTTACAAGCCGAAATCCAAAAACTGCAGAAGCAGACATTAGAGTTTTATTAGTAGTTCAGCAATGAGCTTTGGGCCTCTCAAGTCAAGTGTTCACATCTCAAGATGAAGTAGGCTAACCAAAATTTTTAATAAACCTTAGAAGACCTACTTTCAAGTAGTCCTACTACCCATCCACAGAAAGTATTCAAAACACTATATTTTTTCAAAGTACTGTAGACACTGCTGCACTGTAATTTACTCAAATTAAAAAGGCTTGCCAGCACTCCATTAAAACATGAAATTGATGTCACTTCTTTAAAGTCTTTAAGCAGTAGACACTTCACTACATTTCAAACACTAAGACTTGTTCTTAGTCACAGCGGCTATGACTAAGTCTTTATTTGTTTGAAATGCATAAGCCTCTACTGCTGCCACTTGTGAGGTTTTTCAAGATATGACAATACATTTCTCCATTTTAATCGGAGTACTGGGGGGCATTTCTTTGTTTTGGATTATCACTCGTTTGTCTGATGCTGTCTTAGTAATATACCGCCTCCCCGCTCTGCACCCATGACCTGGCCAGAGGTGGATGCACGGCTGGTGAGCAGACTTTGGTTTTGGCTTATGTTTGCACTCTAAATTATTGCATGCATTCAGTACAGTTTGGCGTTTGCTGCGTACTCTGGTCATTTTATTCATCTATATATATATATATATATATATATATATATATATATATATATACACACACACACACACAGTACAGACCAAAAGTTTGGACACACCTTTAGTCACCTGAAATGGTTTTCACGTCACAGTTGTGCCCTGTCAGGTTTAATAAGTGGGATTTCTTGCCTTATAAATGGGGTTGGGACCATCAGTTGCGTTGTGGAGAAGTCAGGTGGATACACAGCTGATAGTCCTACTGAATAGACTGTTAGAATTTGCATTATGGCAAGAAAAAAGCAGCTAAGTAAAGAAAAACGAGTGGCCATCATTACTTTAAGAAATGAAGGTCAGTCAGTCCGAAAAATTGGGAAAACTTTGAAAGTAAGGGCTATTTGACCATGAAGGAGAGTGATGGGGTGCTGCGCCAGATGACCTGGCCTCCACAGTCACCGGACCTGAACCCAATCGAGATGGTTTGGGGTGAGCTGGACCGCAGAGTGAAGGCAAAAGGGCCAACAAGTGCTAAGCATCTCTGGGAACTCCTTCAAGACTTTTGGAAGACCATTTCAGGTGACTACCTCTTGAAGCTCATCAAGAGAATGCCAAGAGTGTGCAAAGCAGTAATCAAAGCAAAAGGTGGCTATTTTGAAGAACCTAGAATATGACATATTTTTAGTTGTTTCACACTTTTTTGTTATGTATATAATTCCACATGTGTTAATTCATAGTTTTGATGCCTTCATAGTCATGAAAATAAAGAAAACTCTTTGAATGAGAAGGTGTGTCCAAACTTTTGGTCTGTACTGTGTGTATATATATATATATATATATATATATATGTATAGAAAAATAAATAAATACTGCATGTACTTACATTACTGTTATATGCCATTTTCTGTTCATTTGTGATATATAGTTGCATAGTTACATATTAAATACAGTTGAAAACAGACATAAGTCCATCAAGTTGAACCAAGGGATAGGAGGGTACGCGTATTTTAGAATAGGGTGTGAGACCCATATTTCTACACATTTTCAGAACCATTAAAGTCATTTACTTTTAAGAATTAATCTCAGCCCTTTTTAAAACTGTCCACTGTTACAGCTGTAACCACATCCTGCCGAAGTCTACTCCACAGGATTGCAGTTCTTATAGTAAAGAAACTTTGGTGCCACTGTCTTTTGAGTGGATTTTACATGGAACAGCTTTTTTAGCATATTTTTTGTACAGACAATTTATATATTTGTATAGGTTATTCATGTCCCCGCTTAGATGTCTCTTCTCAAGACTAAATAAATGTAATCTTTTAATCTAACCAAGACCCTCCATGCCCCTTATCAGTTTAGTTGCTCTCCTCTGTACTTTTTCCAGCTGCAGTGCATCCTTTCTTTGTACTGGTGCCCAGAACTGAACTGCATATTCCAGATGAGGCTGCACCAACACTTTGTAAAGTGGTAATATTACACCCCTGCCTCGCAAGTCCATGCCTCGTTTAATGCATGACAATTAGGCTTGAGCGAATCGCGCTTTGGTTCATTCAAACACTTTGTTTTAATGCTGTCAAAATGTTTAAAATGTCCATGGAGGCAAAATTCATTTCACCCGATGTCTCGTGAGACTTCGGTGAATGAATTTGGTATTCCCTTCTGCATCTGTAAAAACATTTAATATTACTAATCCGAAGTGATGTTTCGTACCGGCTGGTACCTCGGTACCAAAACCAGACTTCGGATTGCTATTTTTAAAAGTTTTAAAAATGCTGAAATGAATACCGAATTCATTAACCGAAGTCTTGTGCGATTATGGTGAATAAATTTACTTGGTCTCCGTACAGTATTAAAATAAAGTGCTTGAACAAATCAACTTCGGATCTATGATTCGAAGCTCGAGTCGCTTAACGCTAATGTCAATATCCTGGTGGACTTAGAAGCAGCTGATTGACATTGTATGCTGTTATTTAATCTACAATCGACAAGGACACCCAAATCCTTCTCTACAAGTGACTCTCCCAAAGTTACATCCCCTAGGACATATGATGCACAGAGAATCTTACTGCCTGAATCCTTCATGTCTCAACCGACATCTGTTCTCAGGTCTCTTCCACACGTTCCCAATGTTGGTGCACACTGGTCAACTACGGCTTTTTCTTACCCACAAGTGTTCAATTAGGTTGAGGTCTGGGAACAGTGGGGACATCCTTTTCATACCCATAGTACTCTAGTGTACGAAGTAACTCATCTTGTAGGATACTACCATTGTTACCCTTTTGCTCGTTAGTGTATTTAAAGAATTGTTTGGGATTTGTTTTGCTCCCTTGCCACTTTACAGATTTTATTAAGCCCTTTGTAAATGTCAAAGGCTACAGCTAACACCTCAGATTTGTATTTTTTTAAGCGCCCTTTTTTTTTCATTTATTGCCCTTTTTAAAGTAACTGTAAGCCATGTAGGGTTTAATTTTAGCCGTTAATATTTGTTACCATCCCTGAATAAATTTTGAAGTGTATTTACCCAATGTGGATTTAAAGCTCTCCCATTTATCCTCAGTATTATTATGTGACAGTTGCTGCTCCCAGTCTATGCCCTGAGATGTTGCCCTCAACCCAGGGAAATCAGCCAGAGTTTGCTTCTTATAGTTCAGGGGAAATATAATGATATTGTGGTTACTTTGACCAAGTGTTTCACAAACAGTAACATTTCAAACAAGCTCTGCATTGTTAGAAATTACCAGATCCAAAAAGTGGTAGCGTCTACAACCTGGCCTATAGAGTGGTCCTGCAGCAAGATGAGGAATTTTCTCCCCTTTGCAGTTGAGGCAGAACCATTACCCCAAGTCAATGTCTGGGAAGTTAACTTCTCCCATTATGACCACTGTTTTGGCCTGTGCAGCCCGCTCTATTTGGTTATACAGTTGAACTTGTATCTCCTCTGTGATGTTAGGGGGTCTATAAATGATACCAAGTATTATTTTTTCAGAGTTTCTTTCCCTTTGTAATTCTACCCATAAGGTTTCAACATCCTCACCCACAATTGCCTCTTTCGCACTCGCCTTCATATCACTCCTCACATACAGGCACAAGTCACCGACTTTTCTACTGACCCTGTCTTTCCTAAAGAGTGTAAAACCCTGAATATTAACAGCCCAGTCAGGAGAAGAGTCCAACCATGTCTCAGCCACACCATCTACATTTATGTGATCCTCTAGTACTATAGACTCCATCTCCACCATTTTGCTTGCTAGACTTCTGGCATTTGTGAACAAACATTTTAAGTTACTATTTAATTTCCCATATTTAGTTGCCAGAATATCTGGGATTTTTTTTGGGTACCTTGGATGATATTGTTGGTTTGTAACAGGTCCATGTTACCACCAGCTATGTTTTTCATGGGTGTACATTTATGTCCAGTCACCTCCCTACTTCCCTCACTAACCCCAGCCCCCAATAAATCTATATTATCTCCTCCTATATCCCACTCTCTATCTGTCCCTTTATTCATATGACCCCCCCCCCCCCCCCAGATCCCAGTTTAAAGGCTCCTTCAGCCATCTAACCATTCTTTTCCCCAGAGCAGCTGCACCCTCCCCATTAAGGTGTAGCATGTACCTACTGTAGCTGACAGACAAGATGGCCCCGTTCTCCATGAACCCAAACCCTTCCTTCGTGCACTAGCCTCTAAACCACTTATTTAACTCCCTAAGCTCCCGCTGTCTTTCTAGTGGCGCTTGTGGCACTGGTAGTATTTCTGAAAACACTACATCAGAGCTTCTCTCCTAGTTTCCTAAAATCATTTTTTAAAGGACTTTCCATCTCCCCCTGACTTTGTCATTGGTACCAATGTGTACCATGACCGCTGGGTCGTCCCTAGCCCCACCCAGCAATCTGTCTATCCGATCCCAAATATGCCGAACACGAGCATCCGGAAGACAACACACTGTTCGGCATTCACGGTCTCTGCGACAGAGGACCCTGTCTGTTTGCCTAATAACAGAATCCCCTACCCCTGACCTTTGCTGCACTTCTCTGTTCATCCCTCCTGCAGCAGTCATCCTCCTGATTGCTAGGAGCAATGCCCTGCTGCAGTGTTGCTGGCCCTGGGCTTTCGTCCCCAATATCAGCCATGCAGGAATATTTACTCCCCTGGCACTTTCCCCTCTAGTGCTTCTTGTAAGGTTAACCCAAGTACTGACCCCATAGTCCTGATCTTGCCCTCCTCCACACACCTCCATTTCACTGACCCCTGCCAACACTGCCTGCACTGTGAGGTCTAAGCCTCTCTCCAGGTTTGCAATGCTTCTGCATGTTGCAAACTGAGCATTTAGATCCAGAATCTGGGCTTCCAAATATGCAACATGCTTGCATCTAGTGCAAATGCATTCACCCTCAAGTGGCTCTTCACAACATGCATACATTGCCCAGGACACACACTTCGTAGCATTGCCCATGGAGCACATGTTTAAATGGGGATAAACAGTAAAGAAGAAAAAAATAAATATTAAGTATGAAATTAAATTTAGACACCCGTCTGCTGTAATTGGAGAACTTGCTAGAGTCAAGCAAACAATGCACAAGGAAACTTGATCAAACACTGGTTCCTATAGGGTGTATTAGACACCCGGATCACACAGATAACTGTGTGGAGGGAAGCGTTCCCTCACGCAAATCGCCTGCTGAAGAGACCACTGCTATTACATTCAGCGATCTCCTCAGCAACATGGGAAGGATCAATTGCTATGCCATCACTCGTCCCCATGATCTACAGTGGTTTACTGGCGGTAGTACTGGCGGTAGATCGTAATCAGACAGTATGAACTGCCGCCGGCAAATCCTGATCTTTCAGCATGCTGAGAAATCTGGATTGTCGGATAAACAGGGGCGTTCACTGTGCAATTGGCAGCAATATTAGACTGCCAGATGATCGCTAATGAGCGTTACTACGAACGCTCGTTGGTGATCATAGGGCAGAAAGTCTCCTAAATCCTTGTGTTGAACTACAGCCTAGTGTTAGCTGATACACTTATCTGTAATTTTCTGAACTTTTCTTTTCAATTTTGCAGTACTCAGCAAAACCTCGCTGCAGTCACAAATCTCACTTGCAGTTTCTGTGGCTTAAAGCTCAATCAAGCTACAGGTGAAGCATTTTAACACCAGGTAGCAGCTTTTTTTTTTAACCTTTGTTGAAAACAATCACCCACTAGACAATATGCCCAAACAATATAACAAAAACACAGTTATCATTGCATATGGCCTAGTGTTAAACTATACACCTGTCATTTTCCTCACTTTTCTGTAATTTTGCAGTACTTAGCAAAATCTCACTGCAGTTGCAAACCTCGCTTGCATTTTCTGTGGCTTGAAGCTTAAAGTATAATATACCAAACAATAAGTTGATCAACAAAGATACACAAAAATTTTTTTTTACTAAATGTGTCTTTTTGTCCTATAATCTATAGTAATAGTATATTAAATGACATTTAGAAATTCTGACACTACCTTTTTTTATTTCAATAATTAAAAAAATACAATACACAAAGAAGTAGCGTCCATACTACGATAAAACACGTACATCTATGTGTAATAAAAGACATACTACAATCACAGTAAAATGAGCCAACATTAAATGAAGCTACCTTTTCAAGGGCATTTCTGATAATTTTGCTTTGCAATTCATGAACATGGTCAGTTTCATATTCATCAGACGGCTAATCACCTGAAAATGGATTAAAGCACATTAAGATTATCCAACCTCAGAATAAAAACCATACAGCAAAGGAGACATTCGTGGCACAACATTCTTAATATGGAATCAAGCAAGAGCAGCAATCACAGAAATACCAGTAATCAGTATTCTGTGTGGAACATCAACTGCTGAGATGAAAAACAGAACTATAAGAAGGACAATGTGATTAACAAGGTTGTCTGGTTTTGGGGAAAGGAAATCATAAACCCTATTAGGGGATATGATGGGAGAGGTCCCCGTTTCTGGATTCTCATTTCTTGGCCAGAGCAGTTACAAAGAATCTCTCTGGTCTGGAAGACCTCTCCTGCATTCAACCATTGATCTGGTCACTGTGTAACGCTTCATTTTTGTGGTGGCAGTGGCACTAATGAAAAACTAAGACTTACTGCCAGATTTCCCCACATATTACAGCAAATTGCTGAGGATCCCAGCGGGAAAACACTTTGTGATAAACTCATGGCCCTGCCAACATATAGGGATTCTCCAAAGTGGAAGAAATGTAACATTCTTCTTTACTGGCATTAAAGCAGGAATACACAACCTTTTCTTGTCCGAGGGTTACACTACCAGATAGATCATTCCCAAGGAGCACATATAAAGTTTAAAATGGGATATTCTCATCTGAAAAGACTGCATATATCATAAATATCCGATAGATTGAAGGTCACACCTGTTGGGAGAATAGGGCTAACCTCTTCATTGGTTTGCATTCTACAAGGATTACAGTACATGCATGAACACTTCTTTCTACATCGTATTTAAAGGAGTTGGCCACTTTCTGGCTACTGTTGACTAGTGACTATATGGCAAGTACTGTTATGCTGTATATGCAAGTACTAATATAACCTTTGTTGATATTCTGTGCAGTTTGCTATATTTCATAAGCCATGTCCCCTTGCTGTATATCAGTAAGTGACAGTCATCTTATATACACATTGGTCAACAGTAGCTAGAAAGTGGCTAACCACTTTAATGTGAGACAACGGTTTCACTACCCCTTTGTCACATTCTTAAGGCTAGTAACAGAGTTGGATCTTGACCACTTAGGAACCACCTAATGGTGGATTTGGTGATCTCTAAAACTGGGACACCCTTTCACTTCGTTTTCCTTCCCTGGAGGGATATCTGGCTTTCACTGTGTTGAAGACCCATAACTGGGGCTCCATGGTTATTTTGCATGTTACTGTTTCTCGGGGAGCTTTGCACTTTGGATTGCTGTGTTGAGACTCTTAAACTCTACTCTTTGTAGATTGTCTCCCCCAAGATCAGCTATTGTTTTGTTTGAATAGCAGCACACATGTATCATCATCTTTCCACCTCATCTGCTCTACCTTGGATTGCCATGCAGTGCTCAGGAGAACCCCCATGGTCTTTATATACAGGGATCACAGAGATGGCCACACAGTGCACCATTAGTACTTCTTCTCTCCCTACTCAAGTCACATGGCCTTCTTGGCTCTGACATGAAGCATACATGTTAAACAGCCACCAGACAAGTATCTAAGTAACCAGATAGTTGGGGCTGCACAGAATGATATGGTGTCAGAAATGGCCCCTGGGCGGCAGGTTGTGCAGTAATGCATTGAAGCATATGACTTGGTGTCCGTTGAGTTCCTAGGTTATTAATTCATGACATATGTGATTGCCCTGATCATATGGCTCCCTCTATTGTTGCATAATGCTATCTTATCTTAGTATTTGTAACTGTACCTTTGTGATACTTTGAGCCATACATTTTTTTTGCACTGCATCTTTCCAACATGCTTTAGTTGTTTTTTTTTTTTTGCCCATTTGTACTTTTAATTGGGTGGATATGTCAGAATGACAAGACTGAAATGCCACAGTCAAAAATTTGTCAGTATCGTATAGTAGTTAGACCAGACCAACTACTCCTCTGGAATTAAGGGATGCAAATGAGCTCTTAACAAGCTTTGCCTATAATGCCAGTGTCAAACATTGACTTATAGGACAGCTGACTTACATCTGGTGGCATTAGAGGCAGAGCTTGTTAAGAGCTCATTTGCATCCCTTTCTTCCCAGAATTCCAAAGGAGCATGAATGGCCTATAAGTCTCCTCGCACTGATTAAGGCGCTCTTACCCCAAGGAGAGATAATACCCCCCAAATCTTGACTTAGGCTTCTCAGTTAAACCAGTACTCTCTGCTCCGCAACAATGAGGGGCGATCACCCCGAAATAGGCCATCTGTAAATTAAGTGCTGGCTTATTTATTATCCTAGTCATGTCTCAAGGCCTATTCAAAGGGTTGAACATTGACTTATAAGACTATTAGACTAGACTATTGACTTCCCAGAATTAGACTATTGACTTCCCAGAATTCCAGAGGAGCACAAATGGCCTATAAGTCTCCTAATTCTGAATAAGGCTCTCTCTCCCCAAGGAGAGACCATACCCACCAAGTCCATCACATTATACACTGGTTTCCATGGTTACGACCACCCTGCAATCGATCAGTGGTGGCCGTGCTTGCGTGGCTGGGACCGTGGTAGTGCACATAGGCTATTGCTTTTTCTGTTTGTGTGCAAGCACAGCCACCACTGATGGATTGCTGGGTGGTCATAACCAAGGAAATGAGCACTGTATAATGTGATGGAAAAATGAATCCAGAAAGCAAAGAAAGCAATATGGATAACAATATATTAGTAGGTGGCTTGTATTAACTTTCTGTCATTTTATGAGGTAATAACTTTGGATCACTTTTACTTACCCAAGCCATTCTGAGACAGTTTTCTTGTGACACATTGTATTGCATGATAGTAATACATTTGAGTAGAAATAATTCACCTTTATTTATAAAAAAAATGTTTAATAATAATCTAAAAACAGCAATTTTTGAAAAATCCATAATTTCCAAAAGTTGAATTTCTCAGCTTTTAAAGGGACACTGACAGGCACAATTAGCATATTTAGGGGTATATATGGCAGTACAGGTCTTATAAAGTCTATTAAAATCATCTAAGTATCCCCCCTGTCCACCTTATAAATAGGGAAATATAAAGTTTTATAACCTGCTTGTCCGGTCACCAATCTGCCCAAGGGGCGGCGTTTCATCTGAAAATGCGCCCAGCCAGCCGCTCCCAACTGCCGTTCTGAAGCCCCGCCCAGCTCATCAATATTCACTTCGCTGGGCGGTGGCTACAACTCTCTCCACGGTCACGATCCTGCGCATGGGCACCTATCATTAACCCCTTTTGAGATGTGAGTGAGCAGCGCTCTGAAGCGCTGCTATGAACAGTGCCTGGCGCATGCGCATGAGGCAGAGGCTGCAGCGGCCTCGGGGACGCAGGCAGGGTGTGTACGCAGGCGCGATCTAACCACAGCGGGGCGCAGGCGCAGAAGATTAGACATGAACGATGCCAGGAGGATTCGATTGCCCATGCGCAGGATCGTGACCGTGGAGAGAGTTGTAGCTGCCGCCCAGCGAAGTGAATATTGATGAGCTGGGCGGGGCTTCAGAACGGCAGTTGGGAGCGGCTGGCTGGGCGCATTTTCAGATGAAACGCCGCCCCTTGGGCAGATTGGTGACCGGACAAGCAGGTTATAAAACTTTATATTTCCCTATTTATAAGGTGGACAGGGGGGCTACTTAGATGATTTTAATAGACTTTATAAGACCTGTACTGACATATATATAACTAAATATGCTAATTGGGCCTGTCAGTGTCCCTTTAAGGCAGATAGTGATACCTCACAAAATAGGTATTACTTTACATTTCCCATATGTCTACTTTATGTTTGCATCATTTTGTAACTTTATTTAAGAAGACATGTATTTTAGAAACAATTCTTAAAATTTGTAAGAAAATTTCCAAAACCCACTTTTTAAGGATCAGTTCAGTTATGAATTCAGTTTTGTAAGGCTTACATGGTACAAACCAGCTATAAACTACCTTATTTTGGAAACTAAGCGCCTCAAGTTATTCAAAACTAATTTTACAAACTTTATTAACCCTTTAGGTGTTCCACAAGAATTATAGGAAAATAGGATTCAATTTCAAAATTTCACTTTTTTGGTAGATTTTACATTTTAATCCATTTTTCCTGTAAAACAGCAAGGGGCAACAGCCAAACAAAACTCGATATCTATTACCCTGATTCTGTAGTTTACAGAAACACCCCATATGTGGTAATAAACTGCTGTATGGGCACACGGCAGGGCTCAGAAGGAAAGGAGCACCATTTCTTTTTTGGAGAGCAGATTTTGTGGGACTGGTTATTAGGCATCATGAAAACTGCCTGATACCACCTTACAGTAGAAACTCCCAAAAAGTTATCCTATTTTGGAAACTACGGGATAAAGTGACAGTTTTATTGGCATTATTTTGGGATACGTATGGTTTTTAGGCTACTTTCACACTAGCGGCAGGACGTATCTGACAGGCTGTTCACCCTGTCGGACCCGTCCTGCCGCTAGTGTGAAAGTACACTTAATCGCTTGATTTTATGCTTTTTGAGAGGCAAAGTAACAAACAAAATGCCTGTTCTGGCAGTTTTTATTTTCTGTTTTTACTATGCTCACCTGACAGATTAAAGCGTGTGCTATTTTCATAGAGAGTTGTTCCGGGCGCAGTGATATCTAATATGTATATTTGGTTATTTTGGTTTTACACAATAAAAAAAAAATCATGTTTTTGTGTCTCCATTTTCTGAAAGCCAATGATTGATAATGCTCTGTGCCTCTCTGTGACCTTTTTACTACAAAAGCCCAGTGATAACTTTATCTCACTGTGATTATTAATCATGTTAATGCTCCGTGTCTCTGCTGTCCGCAACTGGGCTTGTCACTCTTTCACGCATCCACTCGTGTGAAAGAGCCCTGAGGGGTTACAAATTATGCAGTTTTCAAATGTTGTAAATTGTGTTCTCTGTAATATATTAGATGCGTGATTTAGATTAGACTCGTTATAAGGGGTGTGGGGAGAAATAGCTGACTCATCTTGTCTGATCCTTCTGCTAATTTATGAGCCTTGGGAGCCAATGATCCATCTCTGCCCGTTTTCACTTGACCACTTTTATATGTACTGTATGAACTATAACATAGTGAAACGCCTCCCAAGGCCTGCCGATTTAACAAACTATCATCCATTCATGACTAGTGTTGAGCGAACTTGTGTTTTAAGTTCGGCGTCTAAAGTTCGGGTTCGGATTATTGAAGTATCTCATTATGGATTCCGCTACCACGGACCATAACGCCGAACTCAAAACACAAGTTCACTCAACACTAGTCATGACAATTTGGTCCTTGTCAATGCTACTCAAATCTTTAGGCCTCTTTCACACGGGCGAGATTTCCGCGCGGGTGCATTGCGTGAGGTGAACGTGATTTTCACGCATCACTTGTGGCGTTGCGTGAAAATCGCAGCATGCTCTATTTTGTGCGTTTTTCACGCAACGACGGCCCCATAGAAGTGAATGGGGCTGCATGAAAATCGCAAGCATCCGCAAGCAAGTGTGGATGCGGTGCGATTTTCACGCATGGTTGCTAGGAGACGATCCGGATGGAGACCCGATGGAGACCCGATCTGTATTATTTTCCCTTATAACATGGTTATAAGGGAAAATAATAGCATTCTCAATACAGAATGCTTACTAAAATACGACCCGTGGTGACGTCACTGCGCTCATCACAATCTATCACCATGGTGATGGATTATGTGATGAGCACAGTAATGTCACCACAGGTCCTGAAGAAAGAACAGGAGACCGGCATCTACGTGATTAATTGGAGGAGGTGAGTTAATTTAAAGAATGCTATTATTTTCCCTTATAACCATGTTATAAGGGAAAATAATAATATTTATGGAATACTGAACCCAAACCCGAACTTCTGTGAAGAAGTCCGGGTTCGGGTCTGGGTACCAAACATGCCAATTTTCTCACGCGCGTGCAAAATGCATTAAACCGCTTTGCACTTGCGGGGAAAAATCGCATATGTTCCAGCCTTAGGCTTCCCTATTTTTCCTTAGTCTAACACATTGAGTTCAAGAACAGACTGTTCACTTGCTGCCTAATACCGTATGCGTCACAACTTGAAGTGATATTTTTTGATGTTATGGTGAATTGGTGTAGGATAGTAACCGCTCTCTTCTACAGTTCTGACTCCTATTGTATGCAAATGACAGCACTGGCTGCATCAATGTAACCTGCTGCCCTGGGATCCTAGACAGATCTGCAGAGTAACACTTTTGAAAAATGTTCAATAATAACATTCATTTAAGTCTCACATTAACAGAAATTATATCACATTGATCACAAGAGTATTTCGGAATGTGCCATATAATGGTTTTTGTTTTGCACTTACAATTAATAAGTGTGACATCTTTTGAGCTTCTCGAGATAGAGGATCAACCACAGCAATTACATCTATAAAAGGACCCTCTTCTTGGGGTGCCACTTTGATCAGGCTATACAAGTGTGTATAAAAACAAAACAAAACATAACTTGGTGAGTCTCCAGTTACTTTAAAGTATAGAAAATGCTGTGAAATAAAAACAAAACAATTACACTTGCTATACAGAGGCATTACCACTTTGATATAACGCAGCATAGGGAGTTACCAAAAAATCACTTTTAAAAGGGGTTTTCCGGGAGTAATAGGTTGATACTCTAAACTCAGGATAGGGTATCAAAAACTGACTGGTGGGGTTCTGACACCAAAGTACTGCCATTGATTTGCTGTTTGAAGAGGCCATGGTCGTGAGCACTGCGGCCCCCTCACATTGTCGTACATTGTATGGCGACTGTGCTTGGTACCACAGCTCAGGCATCTTCACTTGAATGGGACTGCACCTATGCCATGTGACCGATGAACGTGACTTCATTGGCCTAGGAAGAGACTGTAGTGCTCACAAAAGCGTCCTGCATTCTTCAAACAGCTAAATGGGGGATATCTGGGAGTCTGCCCCGCCGATCAGATACCGATGACTCATAATAAGGATAGGACATCAATATTCTAGTAAAGGAAAATCCCTTTATACCAGGCATGATGCCCTGTCAAGATGACAGCTGTATGTAATGCTAGATGTGTCCACCTCTACCTTTCACTTAGCGACTGTTGCTTCTTTCTTGAGAAAAAGTACTTTTAAACTATATGCAAATTAAGTGTTAAGTGTACTGTGGGCTGGCCCAAGCCACCCTGTGAACCACTGCTCCTCCTGCTATCCCCTCCCTCTCCTTCTTGATTGACATGTCCACATTCCTGCATAGTTCTCTCACCCGGCCCTGTCAATCAAAAAGGAGAGGAAAGGGCTGGCGGTAGAACAAGGGTACTGTCAGGCAACTACCATCACACACAAACAGGAATAGTGCAGCCCTAAGACTTCTAGAATCTACTATCCCTACCTACTTGCACGGTCACCCTAGGCAATGACCCCACAACTGGGTTTTGGCTCACAATAACCGATGGAGATAATTGACCCAAATAACTGAAGTGTGAACTCAACTTAAGACAACTATTTGGCAATTACTAATATAACCTTTGTTGACATTCTGTGCCATTTGATATATATTTCAGAAGCCATATCCTCTTGGTAGGCAGATATTTTGTGCTGTCTGCATAGAGGACCTGTCCATAAGATGGCCGCTGATGGAGGGTCATGTGACACATCATGCAGCCACCTCCATTCTAACACACTGTAAACCCTAAACATCAGACAATGCAAATGCTGATGGCAGGTACAGTGTATTTGAAGGGAGGAGACATCACATGGAGGAAATTTGTCTGGTTGCATGACTCTCCACGGGCAGCCATTTTATGGACAAGACCTCTGTGTGGACAGCACAAAAGACTTGGCAAACAAGGGGGCATAGCTTAGGAAATATAGAAAATGAGAAAATGGTGCATAAACTAAGCAAAGACTATGTTAGTAAGTGCCAGATAGTCATCTTACAAACATATTGGTCAACTGTAACCAGAA
This sequence comes from Bufo gargarizans, assembly GCF_014858855.1. Lineage (NCBI taxonomy): Eukaryota > Metazoa > Chordata > Amphibia > Anura > Bufonidae > Bufo > Bufo gargarizans. The sequence goes on from NC_058082.1 coordinate 188,601,270, forward strand.
AGTGGCCAACCCCTTTAATGACTCAAATTTCCCGCAATGTAAATCCAATGCAATATTTGTGACATGCTAGCAAAGTTCTTAACAGGCTGCAATTCATTTTATTACTACCGTGTGAACACAAATAGGGACACATAGCACTTGGACAAACTGGTCATCTTGATCCAGACATCTTAGAACTCTTCTGCACTGTCAATCCTCCTGAAAGTGTATTCTATCTGAATGTTACCATTTCCATGGTCAATACAGTGTTATTACACAGCATGAAACCGGCATCACTGATACGACAGTGTCACAGTATGAAATGAAAGCTCCATTGACAAGGCGAATGGTAACAGACCGTCCTGGGGAATGCAGGTACTTACTAATACAAACATGTCAGGAGAGCAGACAGCACCTCTTTAAAGTGTACCTAAACCTTTGGTAAACATCTTTAAAAGTAGTCTACATGTAAGAGAAATAATAAGTATACTAGTATACTTTAATTATTATATTTTTTACTTTTCCCAGCGAAACAGGCACCTGAAATCCGGGTGCCTATCACGCTTTGCAATCCATTACACTTGTACACTACTGTGTACTGGTGTACGGATTCCCCTGAGGCCGCACTTAGCCCTGTACTGGCCAGGCGACGTTGCTTCTGCCTGTACCAGCGCTGCTCTCCTAAAGCCTGGCATTGATGGGCTGTGTCAGACATTAGCAGAGCGGGCACAGGCAGAAGAAACACTGTTATGGAACTCCTGCCCTGCGCTTGCTCTGCTAATAGCCCGTACCAATGTAGTATGCAGGTTATTAGCATACTAAGCGTAGTGAGGGCGGGACAGGAGCTCTATTGAACATCACTCCATCTATGCAGGGCTTTAGGAGAGCAGTTCTGGTACAGGCAGAAGCAGTGATGCTCTGGCCTGTCCAGTGCTCAGTGTAGCTGCAGGGGAATCCGAACACCATTATAAAGCATTTCAGTAGGAAGAGTATTAAAAAAAATAATAATAAAAATTAAGTATATTACCAACATTATTTCCTTCACACGTAGAATAGGTTTTAATACATTTTTCGAGAGGACTTGGGTACATTTTAAGGGGGAGATTTATCAAGGTCCTGATAGTCCCTGCACTGCCAGAGGCTGCTCTTTTGTTGCAATGGTGTCTAGGCACAGGGAGATGATAAATCTCCTCTTAAGTTCCCTATATCTAATTTACAATAGACATAAAGCAGTAATAAAAATATGTCAATAAGGCTGGGTTCACATTACTTTTTTGTCACGCATTTAACGTATATGTTAACGGATTGCCTCAGACAGATGTCAAACTGTGCCATCCGTCAGAGTTTGGCCTCATGCACACGACCGTAGTTCAGTTTTTGCGGCTCGGGGGCAGACCCATTCACTTCAATGGGGCCGCAAAAGATGCGGACAGCACTCCGTGTGCTGTCCGCATCCTTTGCTCCATTCCGTGGCCCCGCAAAAAAAATAAATAAATATAGCATGTCCTATTCTTGTCCGTTTGTGGACAATAGGCATTTCTACAATGGGCCGCCCGTTCCGTTCCGTTCCGCAAATTGAGGAAGGCACACAGACGGCTTCCGTTTTTTGTGGATCCGCGGTTTGCAGAACATAAAAAACGGAACGGCTTTTGAGTGTAAAAATTGTATTTGCTAACAGGTATATTTTTATGCAGGACTATGGTGACGGATGGCACAGTTTGGCATCTGTCTGAGGCAAACATATACGTTTTTTTGTGTACGTTAAATGTGTGACAAAAACCCAGCCTAAATAAGCACAGAAGCCAGGGTATACAAACAAGAGAGGGTCTCTCGTCAAGTAATATCCTTCTGGTTCGAAAGTATACCACCTGAAGGATATTGGAAGCTTTTATTGCCATGTACACATACAAAAGGTTGGTAAAATCAGGTATGTACCTGTGTTTCTGTTTCACAAACTTCAGATCTTGTCTTGAATCTCCCTTGGGCATAGACGAGAGAAGGGAATCCACCTTCATAACCAAATCACTGGAAGTACTTCAAAATATAAAAAAAGGAAGTTGCATTAAATCCCAGCCAGCAATTTTACTTGTATAACAACCCACCTTACATCTGATTTTTATAATCCTTCTTTGATGCTGTGCCTGTGGCATGCAGTGGACCAGAGTCAAGGGGGATTAGCCTGACAGCAGGGGTGCTGTTGAGTTGTCCCCCCCCCCCCCATGGGTTCTGCGCTGTGGTCACATATGCAACCAAGCAGTGCCGCATGTTCATTTATATACACTTTGCTTAGACCTATGTACAACATGTGGATGTGCAGTCCATGGAGAGATTTATCAAAACTAGCGTAGCACACTTGACATCTGCGGTGCTGCTGGAGAATACGCTTATTTACAGTGAGATGTGCCTAAGTGCGTCATAAGTTATTCGCATCCTCTGGCAGTAAGTGCACCTACAGTGAAATCTATGGCATTAGAAATGTGCTGCTCCTGCCCACACCATGACCCTTCTCAGAAAGTTACGAGGACGGCACAGAAACACCACTTGCAACTAAACTTAGTCGCACTGGCATTTAAAAGTCTCAAATGTCAGGTTTTGCAACTCATTTCCACCAGAATACTGGCATAGGGAGATCTCCTACAGTATGTATTTTTTTTCTACATTTGACACACCACCCCGCTGATGTTATTACTGTGCCGGCACCACTATTCTTCCCGAGACCACTGTATGGCGATTGTAATGTGGAATATGCCCACACTGTATAGGTAGCATGAGTCTGCAGTATAGGGACAGCAGAGGAGATTTATCAAACTAGTGTAAAGTAGATCTGTCAGATTCCACCTTTCATTTTCCAAAGGAGGAGCTCTGAAAAATGAAAGGTGGGATCTGATTGGTTGCTATGGGCAACTAAGCCAGTTCTACTTTACACCAGTTTGATAAATCTCCCACAGTGGAATAAAAGGTTGCTTTTAGAGCTGTGAGATTATAAGACTGTGGGGAAGAGTTATCAGGAGAGGAATTTTTTAAGTCAATTTTGCTTCATTCTGCGTTACTGTAATTTGTGTTACATTTATCAAATGTGTTTAAATATGTTACTCCATCTTTCACAGCATTTTTTAAAGGGTCACTAACTTTTCTAAAAGAGACAAAACTTTAGATTGGTGGAGATCTGAGTGCAAAGCGCCCCACCGATCCCTGGAACAAAGTGAAAGAAGCGTTGCATATAGCGCACTCTTTCCTCACGGCTGAAGGCAGAATCGAGACGGTCCTATAGACTTCTATGGAGTCCGTCTCGTGCAAAGAGGAGAGACAACGCAATATGCGCCCAATTCTCTCCTCTTGTTCTAGGGATCTGTGGGGGTCTCCCCACTCATCTAAACATTTGATATGTCTGTATGACATATCAAAAGTCTTTGGAAAAGTTAGAGACTTTAACCCCTTAAAGGGGTTGTCCGGGTTCAGAGCTGAACCCGGACATACCCTTATTTTCACCCCGGCAGCCCTCCTGAGCCTGGCATCGGAGCATCTCATGCTCCGATGCGCTCCAGTGCCCTGCACTAGATCGCGCAGGGCACAGGCTCTTGTGTTTTCAATAACACACTGCCGGGCTGTAACTTCCGCCCAGCAGTGTGTTCAGTGACGTCACCGGCTCTGAGGGGCGGGCTTTAGCTCTGCCCTAGCCGTTTTACTGGCTAGGGCAGAGCCAAATCCCGCCCATCAGTGCCGGTGACGTCACCGGGCTGCCTGTCAGCCCCATAGAGAGCCCGGTATGTCACCGGAACTCAGAAAAATGCCTTTGCCCTGCGCGATTTAGCGCAGGGCAAAGGAGAGCATCGGAGCATGAACTGCTCCGATGCTCATGTCAGGGGGGCTGCCGGGGTGAAAATGGAGGGATGTCCAGGTTCAGCTCTGAACCTGGACAACCCCTTTAAGGACACAGCCTTATTTCACCTTAGGACCAGGCCATTTTTTGCAAATCTGACCAGTGTCACTTTAAGTGCTGATAACTTTAAAACGCTTTGACTTACACAGGCCGTTCTGAGATTGTTTTTTCGTCACATATTGTACTTCATGACACTGCTAAAATTGGGTCAAAAAAGTTTATTTTTTTGCATAAAAAAATACCTAATTTACCAAAAATTAGTTTCTCTACTTCTGTAATACATAGCAATACCCCCAAAAATTGTGATGACTTTACATTCCCCGAATGTCTACTTCATGTTTGAATTATTTTGGGAATTATATTTTATGTTTTGGGGATGTTACAAGGCTTAGAAGTTTAGAAGCAAATCTTGAAATTTTTCAGAAATTTACAAAAACCCAATTTTTAGGGACCACTACAGGTTTGAAGTAAATTTGCAAGGCTTACATAATAGAAACCACCCAAAAATGACCCCATTCTATAAACTACACCCCTCAAGGTATTCAAAACTGATTTTACAAACTTCGTTAACCCTTTAGATGTTGCACAAGAGTTATTGGCAAATGGGGATGAAATTTGAGAATTCAATTTTTTTGCCTAATTTTCCATTTTAACACATTTTTTCCACTAACAAAGCAAGGGTTAACAGCCAAACAAGACTGTATCGTTATTGCCCTGACTCTGCCGTTTACAGAAACACCCCATATGTGGCCGTAAACTACTGTACGGCCACACAGCGGGGCGTAGAGTGAAAGGTGCGCCGTTTGGTTTTTGGAAGGCAGATTTTGCTGGACTGTTTTTTTTGACACCATGTCCCATTTGAAGCCCCCCTGATGCACCCTTAGAGTAGAAACTCCATAAAAGTGGCCCACCTAAGAAACTACACCCCTCAAGGTATTCAAAACTGATTTTACAAACTTTGTTAACCCTTTAGGTGTTGCACAAGAGTTATTGGCAAATGGAGATGAAATTTGAGAATTAAAATTTTTGGGCAAATTTTCCATTTTAATTCATTTTTTCCAGTAACAAATCAAGGGTTGACAGCCAAACAAAATGCTATATTTATTGCCCCGATTCTCTAGTTTGCAGAAACACCCCATATGTGGCTGTAAACTACTGTACGGGTACACAGTAGGGCGTAGAGGGAAAGGTGCGCCGTATGGTTTTGGAAGGCAGATTTTGCTGGACTGTTTTTTTTTACACCATGTCCCATTTGAAGCCCTCCTGATGCACCACTAGAGTAGAAACTCCATAAAAGTGACCCCATCTAAGAAACTACACCCCTCAAGGTATTCAAAACTGACTTTACTAACTTTGTTAACCCTTTAAGTGTTCCACAGGATTTAATGAAAAATAGAGATACAATTTCAAAATTTCACTTTTTTGGCAGATTTTCCATTTTAATATTTTTTTTCCAGTTGCAAAGCAAGGGTTAACAGCCAAACAAAACTCAATATTTATGGCTCTGATTCTGTAGTTTACAGAAACACCCCATATGTGGTCATAAACCACTGTACGGGCACACAGCAGGGTGCAGAAGGAAAGGAATGCCATACGGTTTTGGAAGGCAGATTTTGCTGGACAGTTTATTTTTTTTGACACAATGTCCCATTTGAAGCCCCCCTGATGCGCCCCTAGAGTAGAAACTCCCAAAAATGGACCCCATTTTAGAAACTACGGGATAGGATGGCAGTATTGTTGGTACTAGTTTAGGGTACTGACAGGTTAGATCATGTAATATTTTTATAGAGCAGGTTGTCACGGACGCGGCGATACCGAATATGTATACAATTTTTTTATTTATGTAAGTTTTACACAATGATTTCATTTTTGAAACAAACAAAATCAAGTTTTAGTGTCTCCACATTCTGAGAGCCATAATTTTTTCAGTTTTTGGTAGATTATCTTGGGTAGGGTATGATTTTTGCAGGATGAGATGACGGTTTGAGTGGCACTATTTTGGGGTGCGTATGACTTTTTGATCGCTTGCTATTACACTTTCTGTGAAGTAAGGTGCTTTTTTACACTTTTTTTTTTTTTTTTAACGGTATTCATCTGAGGGGTTAGGTCATGTGATATTTTTATAGAGCAGGTTATTACGGACGTGGCAATACCTAATATGTATACTTTTTTATTTATGTAAGTTTTACACAATAATTTCATTTTTGAAACAAAAAAAAATCAAGTTTGACGCTGGGTTCAGACCTGAGCGTTCTGAAACGAGCGCTCTGTATGCGCGATTGTACGGGCGTTTACAATCGCGCATACAGAGACTGGCGTTCACACATTGTCGCGCGTTCCCGAATTTCTATGTGCGGGAACGCGCGACAAACGCCCAAAAAAAGCTCAAGCACTTGTTTGAGCGTCGGGCGTTTTACAGCGCGATCGTACGCGCTGTAAAACGCCCAGGTGAGAACCATTCCCATAGGGAATCATTGGTTCTTGCCTGTTGTGCGTTTTACAGCGCGTAGGAACGCCCTGTAAAACGCTCAGGTGTGAACCCAGCCTTAGTGTCTCCATATTCTGAGGGCCATAGTTTTTGGGCGATTATCTTAGGTAGGGTCTCATTTTTTGCGGGATGAGGTGACTGTTTGATTGGTACTATTTTGGCGTACATACAAGTTTTTTGATCACTTTTATTACCTTTTTTGGGAAGTAAGGTGGGCAAAATTTCAATTTCATCATAGTTTTTTATTTTTTATTTTTATGGCGTTCACCATTCGGGTAAAGTAACATGACCGTTTTATAGATCAGGTTGTTACGGACGCGGTGGTATATAACATGTGTAGGGGATTTTATTTTTTTCATTTTTAATCAGTGATAAATGTGTTTTTTGATTTTTACATTTTTTTCACTTTTTTTTTGTCCCAGACCCACTTGGTTCTTGAAGATCCAGTGGGTCTGATGTCTGTATAATACAGTACAGTACAATATATAGTGCACTGTACTGTATTTTATTTACACTTTGTCTGAACAGATCTATGCCTTTAGCACAGATCTGTTCAGCACCATGGACAGCAGGATGCCTGAGAAGGCGTCCTGTTGCCATGGGAACCTTCCCCGTCTGCCACAACTTCGCAGACGGGGAAGGGTAAGGACGGGGTTGTCTGGGGGCTCTCTCCCTCTCCATCGGGGGTCCGTACGGACCGCGGTATGGAAAGGGTTAAACGGCTTACATCGCATCACAGATGTCAGCCGTTTATACCAGGGTGTCAGCAATGTGCTGACACCCTGGTATACCCACTGGCCACCAACGATTATTCAAAGAAAGGCGGGCGGGGGATCGCGATCCCGTCTGCCGCACCGCCCGCAACCCTCCCCCTGCACCTCCCACCCGGATAAAATCACTCAGGGGTGCGGGGGGGGGGGGGAATAAATTTAGATTTTAGTTATACTAAAGTTTCTGATCTGATCAGAAACTGCAGCAAACCGCAGGTCTGAATTGACCTGCGGTTTTCTGCGATCGCCGACATGGGGGAGGTCACGGGACCCCCCCCGCGCATTTGCCCCAGATGCCTGCTCAATGATTTGAGCAGGCACCGGGTTGCGATCACTGCCAGCCGCACGGCAGTGATCGAAAATACACAGGGCGTACATGTACGCGCTGTGTCCTTAAGTACCAGGACATAAAGGCGTACCTGTATGCCCTATGTCCTGAAGAGGTTAAAGGGAGTCTGTCACCTCCATATGTCCATATACAGCGCTTACATTGCCATATAGCACACCTATACATGAATGTAATGGTACCTTTGTCTTTACACTTGCAGAAGCTGGAAAAATAAACTTTGATTGATATGCAAATGAGCACTCGCAAGTGCCCAGGGGCGGCGTTCACTGTGTTGGTGCCCAGGCTGCTCTGCCTTTTTTCATTGTTCCCCCGCCCCAGCCTCTGCATATGCCCGCCCTCCTATTCCATTGCGTCATCCTTCGGTCCAGCCGAGATCCCGCGACTTTGCACTGCCTCGCGGGGCTGGAGCATGGGCACTGCATCGCTTTAACTACTGTGCATGCGCCGGCAAACGCCACATTGCCGCTGGCTTTGCACCGTTCGCCAGAGCATGCGCAGTAGTTAAAGTGATGCCATGCCAACAATGGGCATCGCAGTGCGCATGCCCCGGCCCGGAGGCAGTGCATAGTCGCGGGATCTCGGCCGGACCGAAGGATGACGCAAGGGAATAGGAGGGCGGGCATAGGCAGAGGCTGAGGTGGAGTAACAATGAAAAAAGGCAGAGCAGCCTGGGCACCAACACAGTGAACGCCGCCCCTGGGCACTTGCGAGTGCTCATTTGCATATCAATCAAAGTTCGTTTTTCCAGCTTCTGCAAGTGTAAAGACAAAGGTACCATAACGTTCATGTATAGGTGTGCTATAGGGCAATGTAAGCACTGTATATGGCCATATGGAGGTGACAGACTCCCTTTAAACTGCTCATCCTGTTATATTGATTGCCTCTATACTTAGAAATTCTCTTTCATGAACACTTACACTGAGCAGAAGCTCTGGTACATATAGCACTTTCTATTTTTGTTCTCGCATAGACTGTCTCAGGGCTCATTCAAGCCCTCTAATTTGCAAAATCTCATCTGCAGCTTTCTTGTTACTGCTTCTTGACAATTTTACTTGGCATTCTCCATATATAATGACTTTGTTGGAGCATTTACGTGCCTTACAACAGTTCTAGCATTTTTAGGCACACTAATTGGAACTGTTCACTATTATTGTTGCCGTCTTTTTAATCAGTCTCCTACTTTCCTCCCTTAAATAACAAAGATGCCATTTACAAAATATAGAAAGAACACCAGTGTTTGGGCGAAAGGATTTAAAATGATAAAGACACTTTAAAAATACTGTAGAACTGTACCATCTCAAAAGCTATGGTTGAAGCATAAAAAAACAACCCAATCTTTAATAATAATAACAATGTGCTCCTTCTGGATTGGAAAATGTCACAACTAACATTTCTAAATATACTAATCGGTAGATGTGCCCCTTTCTTAAGGCAGACAAGACAAAGGAAATCTGTCACCATGATCTTAGACTATTTTGTGTAGTAACATGAATATATACATTTTTATTTTCCAACTGCCCCCCTACTCCACTGTAAGCGCTCAGAGCTGTGCTGAAATACACAGTCTGGACTGCTGTGCTGCTAACATAACGGAGAGGACCTCAGAATGGCTCTAAACGCCTTGGCAATGCTGATTCACAGAGAAGACCTTTAATCAGCCTAGCTGAGTAATTCAGTAGGTAGGCTAGAGGCTTGTATGCCCCAAACTTCTTTAGGGGCTTTTTTGTGGATTCCCTAGTATATTCCATGCCCATCATAAAACTAGGCCTGAGGCAATTGTAACTTTTTAAAGAGCTTAATCATTGAAATATGAAAAAGTATATAATTTTGTAATATAATTTGATAGGTGGAGATCCCAGATAAATGTCCTTCGGTAGCAGCCAGAACAGATGATAAGGCCTCCTATATAGATAGACAATTGATTGTTAGTTTACTGCCGCTGTGAGGTGAATATTTTATCTGAAGGGTACGCCTTAAAGGGGTTTTGCCATCGCTAGGATATGCCTCCATTGTCTGATAGGTGCGGGACCCGCACTTACATGGAGAACGGAGCAGGGAAAGTAGTGGAGGGGGCACTGCGCATGCACAGCCGTCCTCCATTCATTTCTATGGGGCCGCCGAAAATAGACGACCCCTGGCGCTAGGTGGTGGCCGAACCCCAGGAAACTCTCTCCGCTCAGTTCTCGTTGTAGGTATAGGTCCCACCTCCTAGCGATATGCCCCCATTGTCTGTGATGGGAATACCCCTTTAAGACAGTACATGTAGAATTGGGATAAAAGTATGACTACTCTATTATTCTCTTGATAGACCTAGATTAATATGCCCAAATAACAGCATTGCAATGATTAGTGTAGTGTATGACACTAATCAAAAACTCAAGGAGCATCTCTGGTTGCAGTGATGGTTTGCTTGAGAAAGTGAAGTGAGGCTGCTTGCTGAGCTAAAGGTCCAAACACTGAGGAAGTTGGAAGCAGAGTACAGTAGAAGACATTGAGTGACTTCAAAGGATTATGTCCAGAATACCATCAAATTATACAATATTTACATAAATGTTGTTGGTATGTGATAAAAAAATGATTAAAGTGTTCCTTTAAAGTAATAAAAAAAATTGCAACATAAATTGATTTGCGGTACGGACAGTGATATCAGGGATATCAGTGATCTCCCTATCAAACTGCCTGAATAGATACATACTGTAACTGTGATTCAGTACCCAAGGCTCGATTCCCGATATTTTTTTCTTAATATGCAAATTGGGCCTTTGGTGCAATGAGGGAGTAACCATTGCTCTTGTTGCACCTAATATCCACTCATTTGTGTCCAGCCTCTCCCTCACTGCTTTAATACTGCCTGGTCCTGTCAATCAAAGCGGTATGGCATAATTCGCATATTAAAAAGGTTGTCCATGAAAAATACTGTTTTCAAACCAGCACCTCGATCTGAATACTTTTTTAATTGCATATATAAATACTTTTTTAATGAAAAATGTAGTATAGCCACTGAGTTATTCAATAAAATGTATCTGTATATCGCCACCTGCTGTTTGTTGTTTTTTCAAATTTCTTTGTCCTGCTCACTGAGAAGGCCGCACATGCTCAGTTTCATCCCTCAAATGCCTCCTGAGCTGTGATAGGGAGAGCTGAGACACGCCCCCTTAGCGGTGGTGGAAAAGACACTCCCCTTGGGCTGACAGCTTGATATAAACCTAGCAGAGCAATGAATGGGGATTTCTCTGGATCCATGTTAGGTACAGGGCTGGTTCTTGTTAGAAAGAGATTGCCATGTGCTATATGATGTCTAATTTTAATTTTTTACATCAATCATGGCATAAACCCTTTAAGTATCATAACTTGGGAACAGAGCCTCAGAATAGCAAAAGAACGCCGGCCTCTACATAACTTAGGCGCATCCACTGCCGGCGTGCAACAGCCTTAAATCTAAGCCATCTCCCTTGCTGGTGCAGATTTAGATAATGCTCAATGCCAAAAACTGGCGCCGAAAATGATAAATGAGATGGGTCTACCCTCTTTCCCGTCCAAGTTTAGGACGGGGAAGTTTTTTAGAACTGGCTTATGTGACTGAAAATGGGATAAGTCGCACATTTTGCTGCAAATAACCTTTGCAACAAAATCTGCGCCATACGCCAAAAATGGGCATATATTTAGTCATAAATAACCAACTAAGTTCACAAATCTGCTGCCATGATTCTACTTGTCACTCAACTGTCCACGGCAATCCATGTCTGAAAAATGCCTGCCATAGGTGGACCAAATTGTCACAACATATTGAGTGGATTGTATGACTATTAAAGAAAAATTCTGATTGAATTGTGTGAATGAATGAGTGCAGAGTTCTTCTCTATTGGTAGTTGTCTAATGTGCGATACTGGCAGCTAAATGATAAGTACACAATGAACAAAAAGTGAGAATTTGCTTAAATGCAAAACTGTAGAACAGTATGATGCATGCAAATTTACATACTGAAACACAAGACAGAAGAACTCCACATATAGGGGCTCAACAGCCATAGCCTAGCCTCTTGTACCTTATAGACTGTACACTTCTATCTACACTTCTAGGGCATCAATTTCAGATCACAGGGGACCTGACACCTAGTACCCTCACCAATCAGCTGCCAATGCCAGAAACTATACAGTATATGGAAGGCTCAGTCCAATATGTAGTTTCTGGTGCTGGCGTACTGCAGCTCGGCTCCCATTCACGTAAATGGGAGATGAGCTGCAGTACCCCAGCATAGCTAATACACAGTGGTGTATACAGAAGTGTCGGGTGTTTGATCTCAGCAAATTTAATACCAAACTACCCTGAGGGTAAGCCATCAATATCTTATTACCAGAAAAAAAAAACTTTAAAATCCAGAATAGTTGGTATTCTGGATTAGGGTGCATTAACACAGGCGGTGTTAGTATACATGCAGATTTGTTCTGGATTTGCCATAGATTTCACCCTACACAAATCCACAGGATAAGTTGACATGCTGTAGATTTGAACTCGCATTGAAGGGTAATATAAGTGACTGATTTTTTTTGAAGCACTATGTGGATGTGATTTGTTTAACTTTGTTACTGTGAAATGCTTTAGGGCACTATATACACCAAATGTGAGAACCCTTAATTTATTTGGATTACTGTAGGTACAGTATCTGACAAAACTAAGTACATCCCTCAAATGTTTGTAAATATTTTATTATATCTTTTTATGGGACAACACTGAAGGTTTGACACTTTGATACAATGTATTCAGTGTACAGCTTGTATAGCAGTGTAAACTTGGTGTGCCCTCAAAATAACTCAACACACAGTCATTAATGTCTAAACCGCTGGCAAAAAAAAGTGTGTACACCTCTAAGAGAAAATGGCCACATTGAGCCCAATTGGCCATTTTCCCTCCCTTGTGTCGTGTGACTCGTTAGTGTTACAAGGTCTCAGGTGTGAATGTGATTGTTGCTCTACATAAAGATGGCCTAGGCTATAAGAAGATTGCCAACACCCTGAAACTGAGCTGCAGCAAGGAGGCAAAGACCATACAGTGGTTAACAAGACAGGTTCCACTCAGAACAGGCCTCGCCAAGGTCAGCCAAAGAAGTTGAGTGCATGTGCTTGACGTCATATCCAGAGGTGCACAAGAAAGCCCGCAAACCGTTTTCTGAAGACGAACAGACTAAGAACATGGATTACCGGAACCACGTCCTGTGGACTGATGAGACTAAGATAAACCTATTTGGTTCAGATGGTGTCAAGCATGTGTGGCGGCAACCAGGTGAGGAGTACATAGACAAGTGTCTCTTGCCTACAGTCAAGTATGGTAGAGGGAGTGTCATAGTTTGGGGCTGCATGAGTGCTGCTAGCTGTGGGGGAGCTACAGTTCATTGAGGGAACTATGAATGCCAATATATAATGTAACATAATGAAGCAGAGCATGATCCCCTCCTTTCAGAAACTGGGCTGCAGGGCAGTATTCTAAGATGATTATGACCCCAAACACACCTCCAAGACGACCACTGCCTTGCTAAAGAAACTGAGGGTAAAGGTGCTGGATTGGCCAAGCATGTCTCCAGACCTAAACATTATTGAGTATCTATGGGGCATCCTCAAACAGAAGGTGGAGGACCGCAAGGTCTCTAACATCCACCAGCTCAGTGATGTTGTCATGGAGGAGTGGAAGAGGATTCCAGTGGCAACCTGTGAAGCTCTAGTCAACGCCATGCCCAAGAGAGTTAAGGCAGTGCTGGAAAATAATGGTGGCCACACAAAATACTGACACTTTGGGCACAATTTGACCATTTGCACTTAGGGGTGTACTCACTTTTGTTGCCAGCGGTTTAGACATTAATGGCCGTGTTGAGTTATTTTGAGGGCACACCAAATTTCCACTGTTAGAAAGGCTGTACACAGACTACTTTACATTGTATCAAAGTGCCATATCTTCAGTGTTGTCCCATGAAAAGATATAATAAAATATTAACAAAAATGTGAGATACTTTATATCACGGTGGAACATGTTGTTGGCGCTCTTTCTACCATCAACCCCCTTTTACTCCCTTCAATTATTCAGCAAGATAGGCAAAGGAGCTGTCTTGGTAGACTATTCTTTTTTTATCAAAAATACTTACACAGTTGCTTTCAGCAGTCTTTACACATTTAAATCTCTGCTATTCATATACCTAAGACCACGTCCTTGAACAGCTATCAGTGACTGACAGCTATCTCTGTATACACACTTATACAGAGAATGCTATCAATCACTGGAAACACCTCTCCCATGTACAACTATCAGTGACTGACAGCTATCTCTGTATACACACATGGAATGCTATCACTGATAACTTGTACGCAGGGGAGATGTTAAGTCAGAAATAGCAAAGATTTAGATTTACTAAATCTTTTTCCACAAAACTATTTATCAACCTGCTCAGCTGGTCCTGCTCTTTAACATGCTGCCTGCAGATTGCACTGCATTTCATGGTGACAGGTCCGGGTCCAGCAAACGTATAGATAGACCATGTATTTTTCATAGTGGATCTCTTACTAGAAATTATAGTTACCGTTTGGATGGCGCTGCCATCTTTTTCACAAGGTTTTTTATTTTCTCTGCTGAGCTAGTATAAGCAGTCTTTTCCAATAAATTAAAGTCTTCTTCATGAAAGTCATCTGAAGTAATATTTCTCAGTATCTAAAATAAAAAACAAGAAACAAAGTAAAATAACTGACCAAGAACCAGTACCAAAACACTTCTATGCCCTTTGAACCTCCTTCTGACATTTAGATTTTGACACTTTGATGCTTGCAGATTAAAATCTGGAGTGTTTTGCTACTGAGAAGCCAAGGACTCTCACATAAATGCATGTTGTTATCTATTTAATGTAGACAATCTTTACAATGAGTTACAGTACCTGGAGGTAAAGAACATGTAGGCTCAGGGAGCAGATATAAAAAGAATGGATATTTGGTATTTTCTAGCAGTTTTCTTTGATACACTGATAAGCTAATAACTGAGTGTGTGAACCTTCAGCTTGATATATGCTTAATTACCAATAAACTAAAACCAGACAACCCCTTTAAATGGGTATTCCGGTAAAGTAACTTAACCACCTCAGCTCCACTAGCTTAAACCCCCTTAATGATCAGACCACTTTTTACAATTCTGCACTACACTACTTTCACGGTTTATTGCTCGGTCATACAACTTACCACCCAAATGAATTTTACCTCCTTTTCTTCTCACTAATAGAGCTTTCATTTGGTGGTATTTCATTGCTGCTGAAATTTTTTTATATTAATCAAAATTGACCGAACTTTTTGCAAAAAAATGACATTTTTAACTTTGTTGTATTTTCTCAAATAAAACTCAATTTCTATATAATTTTTTCTCAAAATTTATTGTTCTACATCCTTTCTACACTTATGGTAGAAAGGATGGATGTAGCTTAAATACCCTTTTTTATCAAAACATTGAAAATACAAAAAACTGTGGACAGGGCCTGAAACTCTGTAACCTTGCATGTTGATGATAACACTGTTTTCAAGGTGAGTAATTTTATAGGTATTTCTTCAATAGGTTCAAATGTAGGTCCTGAAAATCCATTAAGCACCACGTTAAGATTCATTTTGTATAAAAAGGAGCACCTAAAGCTGAAACTTGCAGCTTAAGGGTACTGAGACTAAGAAAAAAAAAATTCAAAATGTTTACATATTTTATCTGTAGAACTTTTATGGATGGAAAGCAAAGCATTTATTACCTTACTTGATATTTGCAGCATTTACCTTACTTGATATTTGCAACATTTGCAGCACTGCATTTGTAGCTTTACCTGCTCAGCCTCCAGGCTGTTCACTTCAGGGACTTAATGTCTAAATGAAGTATCGGGCCTTGAGTTAAGAGATCTAGAGATATCAAGAGGAGCATAGGATCCTTGAATACTTATGTGGCGAAACCAACCTCGCCACTGGGTTTTGGAGAGGGCCGTTTAAAAGCCTCTTGCCTCAGGATTATGGCCCATAGTAACTTTAAAGGAGAAAACAGACCGGCCGCACAGCTTAAATCTGTCTGTAGAATTGTATTTTATGTTATTATGCGTTCGGTTAAATTGTATGTTATGTGAGGGCACCCAGATAGCTAATATTATTGTATTCGTGTATTCTGAATGCCATTCACCTAATGATATGCACTCAGACTTGAGCTATCTGGGGATATGTTAAATGTCTGTGTTTGCTGTGGGGGTGTGCCATTGTGTGTTTAAATGGTGATGTCTGTCCTGTTGTCTCCACATGTGTATTGGCGATCTCCCCTTTGTCCTGAGAGATAATTGGATTGCCTTCGGTTGTCTCTGGGACAGAGAGGAGGAAACCATGATGCATTGTGGGGATGTGTTGTATCTGTTCTGTATTTGCAAAACTGTAATAAAAACCAGGCTGGGTATGCCAGCACATCAGACCACTGCTGACCCTCAAGACGGAGCCTTGTCTCGTTATTGGGGGGATTCTATGTATGCTGTTAGAGACTGATTGCCAGGAGTGTGGGCTGACGGATACGCTTTTCCTGTTCGTCTGCTGACAGCTATTTGCGAGGTTCCAGTTTAGAGTGCTATTTTGTATCCAGTTCGGGAGGTTGGTGTTCTGCAGTAGCTGTGCCCGTCTCTCGGAAAGGGGCATATCGCCTAAACGGATTTTAACCCCTTGTCTGCTGAAACGGTCCGTTACATTGGTGGCAAGCAGCGGGATCGTTCCTACAGCCAGAAGGACAGCTACAGGAGACACCATTTCTGTGGATTCTACAATTTAAGGGCAACGCATGTCTCAGTACAGCGACCCTAAAAGCACCAGGATGGAACCCGCAGTGGAGTACAGATACTCTGTGGAGGAATTTGACCGTATGATGTGGTTGCGGCTGAACTTCTTCGGACCAAATCCAGCTGAGAAATACGTGAAGTTCGTGAGGAGTCTAGTGTTCAAGACCCTACTATACCGGGCAGAAGGTGACGGTCAGCTGCCACGTTGGGTGGACCTCCATCAGAAGTTACAGTTGCGGGACAGTGGGAGCCCAGTCTCCATTCCCCAGTGGCAGTGTGAAGTGCAGGGAGGGGAGAGCAGCGGCCTCCCTCCCCAGTGGCAGGCTGAGTTACAGGGGGCAGAGGTAGTTGTTCCTGCCCCCCAGCAGCAGCATGATTTTTTGGGAATTGGGAGCCTAGTCTCCATTCCCCAGCGGCAGTGTGAAGTTCAGGGAGGGGAGAGCAGCGGCTTCCCTCCCCAGCGGCAGGCTGAGTTACAGGGGGCAGAGGTAGTTGTTCCTGCCCCCCAGCAGCAGCATGATTTTTTGGGAATTGGGAGCCTAGTCTCCATTCCCCAGCGGCAGTGTGAAGTGCAGGGAGGGGAGAGCAGCGGCCTCCCTCCCCAGCGGCAGGCTGAGTTACAGGGGGCAGAGGTAGTTGTTCCTGCCCCCCAGCAGCAGCATGATTTTTTGGGAATTGGGAGCCTAGTCTCCATTCCCCAGCGGCCGTGTGATGTACAGGGAATTGGGAGCAGAGTCTCCATTCCCCAGCGGCAGGCGGAGTTACAGGGGACAGAGACAGTTGGTCCTGTCCCCCAGCAGCAGCAGGATTTGTTGGGAACTGGGAGCCTAGTCTCCATTCCCCAGCGGCAGCTTAACGCACCAGGGGGAGACAGTAAGCCCCACAACTGTGCAGATGGGACCGTGGTCTCTGCACTCACAGCACAGGGGGTAGGGACAGTCGGTCCTGTCCCCCAGCAACAGGGCTGTTTAGCCAAAGAGGAGACAGTCGGTCTCCCCCTCAAACAACCAGATCTCCAGCCATCTCCGCAGGGATACCAGGAGGAGGAGGTAAGCGAGCCCTCCCCTTCCCAGCTACTTCCCAACTGAGTTCTGGGGGCAGGGGATGAGCCTGCAATACCCACTGATCCCTTCCCAGCGGAAGAGCTGGCATCAGGGCAGAGAGCCGCTAGCCTCTGCTCCACCAACCCCCTTGTTACAGGACTGGCTTGTACCCCCCTCACCCCAGCGGAAGAGCTGGCATCTGGGCAGAGCACAGTCTGCCTCTGCCCACCAAGTACCTACAGCTCCAAGCTGGAGAACCACAAAGCAAGGAGTAGCAGATGCACACTCAACAGCTGGGGACCTACAGAACAGAGCCAGGCCCCAAAATTCAACAGGTCCAGTATTGGGTTGTGGGTGGGCTGCCAGACTAACTCAGGTACCGACCGGCGTGAGGTCAGGTATCTGGTTAGTCTTCCCTGGGGGGGGGGGGGGGGGGAATGTGTGGCGAAACCAACCTCGCCACTGGGTTTTGGAGAGGGCTGTTTAAAAGCCTCTTGCCTCAGGATTATGGCCCATAGTAACTTTAAAGGAGAAAACAGACCGGCCGCACAGCTTAAATCTGTCTGTAGAATTGTATTTTATGTTATTATGCGTTCGGTTAAATTGTATGTTATGTGAGGGCACCCAGATAGCTAATATTATTGTATTCGTGTATTCTGAGTGCCATTCACCTAATGATATGCACTCAGACTTGAGCTATCTGGGGATATGTTAAATGTCTGTGTTTGCTGTGGGGGTGTGCCATTGTGTGTTTAAATGGTGATGTCTGTCCTATTGTCTCCACATGTGTATTGGCGATCTCCCCTTTGTCCTGAGAGATAATTGGATTGTCTTCGGTTGTCTCTGGGACAGAGGAGGAAACCATGATGCATTGTGGGGATGTGTTGTATCTGTTCTGTATTTGCAAAACTGTAATAAAAACCAGGCTGGGTGTGCCAGCACATCACACCACTGCTGACTCTCAAGACGGAGCCTTGTCTCGTTATTGGGGGGATTCCCTGTATGCTGTTGGAGACTGATTGCCAGGAGTGTAAACTGACTGTATGCTTTTCCTGTTCGTCTGCTGACAGCTATTTGCGAGGTTCCAGTTTGGAGTGCTATTTTGTATCCAGTTCGGGAGGTTGGTGTTCTGCAGTAGCTGTGCCTGTCTCTCAGAAAGGGGCATATCGCCTAAACTGATTTTAACCCCTTGTCTGCTGAAACGGTCCGTTACAACTTATTCCCAGGAGAAAACTGAACCATGTTCGTTTGGACAATATAGGTCAACTCATACCACCTTGGTTTATTGTTCTGCATACTTTCAGCAATATCCTTGAGATTAATATGATGGGAAGAAACACATATGCCATCCGATGAGATCATGTTATGGAGAAAGCATCCGCCGCTGTCCGCTGATCTTTTGGATTCAATGAGCTGAAATTCTGTCATTTTTTTAAATTTTTTTTTTTACTTTGTAGCGAAAAGATCTACACTCTGTCTCCCCAAGTTTTTTTTTATTATCAAATGAAAAGCTGCATCCAACAGTCAATCCCCCCTGATCTAGTTGTTCCCTGCTGAAAAATTTCTGCTCACTGATTTTCAGAAACTTTTAGATGTACCGCCGTCATTCTTTTCTGCCTAAAAGAAAATCTTCGATGGTTTTTGAAAATGGTCTGTTTTTGTTCCCCATAATGTCAAATGTACAATACTGCTGTCACATTATCCAAAAAGAACCTTTACATGTGTGTCATGAGCTGTTCCAAGTCCCCTGAAATTAAGTTAGGCCCATACGGGCTCGCCCACACTGAAGTCTTGGCATCCACTGTCCCAGTTACTGATGACTCTTTAATCCAGAGCATAATTTTCTTTAGCTTTTTCTTGTAAAGCCATTATAATAGTGATATTTTTACCTGATTATTATTCTCCAGTCTAAAGATATCAAGTTTCTGTCCCACTATTTTAACACTATCTTCTGAAGTGGTCTTGCTGGACTGTAAGTCATGTGTCCCAAGAGTTTCATAGCTTGTCTGATTGTTGTCTTGCTTTTTGTTCTTAAAAGGTTTACTAATTTGATCAAATTGTTCATCTTTACTTGTTGTAGAAAAGTTGTTTGAACTGATGATTCCAGGATCATCCTTAAAAATGTCCTTCTACAGGATGGTAGCAGGCTTGATTTTAAATACTTAAATAAATATTTAGTACGATTAATTGCCAATTCACGATTAATTGCTAATTCAAATGTTTACGCCTTGATTTAATATGGGGTTAACTTGCCTGACAAATAAGTGCTAAACATCATGTTTTTTTTTATAATATTCATTAAAACAGGACAAACCACAAATCTCGTCCATTCAGGCAAGTCACTTGGTGTTAGAGTTTCAGTGATTATAGATTTATTATATCCCTGCCCCATCTTCTGTAGGTATAATGCAGTCCCGTATCCTACACTCTGTGAGCTCTTGGGAATCCCTCTCTTGTCTTTATTGGGGATCGCCTACTCTTGCCTGCACACAACACAATAGGACATTAGCCCGAGAGCACCTTGCCCACACTATGCCTACAAACTGCGGTCTCCCTCTGTAGCAATAGGGGGTAATTGCTTCAGGTTCATATTGCTGTGTGCTCTGCATTCTGCTTCTACCTCTAGGCTAAAGTTACCTTCACACCAGTGCTAGCGACAATCCAGCAGGATGTTCCGGCAGGCAAGCGGTGGATCGTCTCGACACAAACTGCAGCATGCTTAATGGGGCCAACGAAGGGGAGGAGTTTAACCTCAAGTGTTTTTCCTGTCCATGGAACAGGCAGAACTAGGCTCAGGGGTCCCATCGTGGAGACAACCAGGGGAAACCTGAATTACTGTGGTACTTGTCAGTTAAATTATTACAGATGCAACATATAGTTAAACCACCTAAAATTGTATTGCAGACAAAAGCAGTACTGAAAAATCATGTGGTTTTTGCCTGCACTGCACAATACAGGAGTATATACCAGCACATGCATATACCATACACTATTAATGGCAGAAGGGTATTTTGCAGAGTACTCTTCAGTTTTAGACAGACAGAATGAAAACCTAGTCCTCATGCCTGCAGCATTTTCTGCCAGCATATAATGTGTTATATAGGATTATCCAACCCAGTATTCACATGGTTGAAAAGGTTTCTCATTTCATGATTTATATACGGTGTATATAACAAAGAATTATTTCCACAACCATACTAATTTCATGTGGTAGCCTGGAGTATTCTGTGGATAAAATATAAAATGTGCAATTGGTGAAGCCCTATGCTAGGCTCATCTCATGTCTGCTCCATTACAAAGTGCACAAGCCAGTGGCCAGAAATCATTTCCACGATAGCACAATAAATAAATAAATAAAATAAAAAACTGTTTTAACTCACTGCAGGAATAATTGGCAATGAAATTTAAAACAAGAATGAAAAAAAAGAAAAAAAATGCAAATTTCAATATCTCTGATAATGTGAAAATAAAATGCATTAAATTTACTCGAAGCGTTAAACTATCCATTATAGACTTATATAATTATCTTCAAAGCACAGTGTAATAATTGCCTGTAAGCTTTTATTTATGGTTAAAAGGCATGCACAGCAGCACAAGATAGCCCATAAACCACAGCACTTAACTCTCTTTAACTGCATACACTTATGATTAGGCCATATTTCTTCCAATATTACAAAGAATCAACACTTTTACTCCATCCAAGGAATAAATGCAGCTAGTGGGAAGCACACTGCATTAAGAATATACATTTACGTTATTGAGGGCACACATGGCACTGTTGGACTTCCTTTCCAGCATATAGACATTATAGCAATCGACGTGACAGAATCAATGAGTATTCTAAGTGATGAATGTGATAAAAGATTAGGGAACACATGAATGATCACTGTGAGTCTGTGGTTATATTGCAATGTGAAATTCTGTGCCTGATTGTGTCAACAAATCTTTACCAACAATATGTCAGGTTAATATGATTTTGCCGTCTAGTGGGACATCTGCCCAAGTGCTTTTTTGAATAAGTCTCTCCTGTGCTCCTACATTCTTGAGACAGTCTTGTTTCCTTGCCCCCCTGTTCCTTTAGCCTAGAGATGAGCAAATCACTTCTATCGATTTGGAATTCTTCCCGAATATTTCAAGAAAGTTTAATTCTAACAAACCTGAATCTCTTGAGATTAATTTCAGGTGAAGAGAAAGAGACCAACATGTAACACTCCTAAACTCTTTTTTATTTATTTTTGTTAATTAAAGCTGATAGGAGAAAATGAGATAAACTGCCTTGGTTGGGGACCAGGTGGGTACTATTTCTCCTTATGGAGAACGCATGTGTTTGCGTGAGGAGTATTGTAGGCCAGAAAATGCTCCTCTGGGTTTCAGAGAGACTTAGCTTTTTTCCCCTTTTGGGAGGAAAGCTCATTTGCATATGTTTAGGTTTCTGGGAAAGATATTAAAATTAGTTTCCCTTCCAAATGGAAAAGAAGGCCAAGTGGACTGTGTGGACCAACTTAGAGACTGTCTGACTACCTCCCTGTCTGTGCTGAGTCACCAATGAATGTTCTGTGTCTTTTTTCAATTGTGGTGGCCTTAGAATTCATGTGCTTATGTACAACTTTTTGATCACTTTTTTCCCCCCAGAGTTTTATTTTATTTTTTTCATAATTGAGCTCCCTATGCAAGATACATTTTTCTATCTTTTAACAGTTCAGATAAGGCAATACCAATTCTGTTTATTGGTAGCATGCAAAAGTTTGGGCACTCCTGGTCAAAATTACTGTTACTGGGGATAGTAAGGAATAAAGCTAAAGATGACACATTCCCTTTGTATTTTAACCACTTCACATCCGCCCATAGGATATAAACGTCCTATGGGTGGATGTTTATCTATGAATGTATGTTCTGGAATGTCCATTCAGAGATGGCAGCTGCACGCTAATCGTGCAGCTGCCGAGGGGGGGGGGGGGGGGGTTGCTGTCAGCAGGGCAACCCAGAGAGAAGGCAGGGAGAACGAGCGCTGTGTATACAGATCAGGAAGAGCTATGAGCTTTCTGTCCCTGCCAGGTGGTCATGTGACCGCCGGGGGAGTGCAGGAGCTGTCGGGTCTTTCACAGACCACGATCAGCCCTGCACTGAGGCTGTACAGCGTTGTGTTCTGCTGTACAGCCTCTCTGCGGGCTGTATTTCCACTGTAACTACGGTTTGATTGGTACTATTTTGGAGGGGCATATGCCTTTTTGATTGCTTGGTGTTGCAATTTTTGTGATATAAGGTGACAAAAAAATTGCATTTTTTGGCACAATTTTTTTTTACGGTGTTCATCTGAGGGGTTAGGTCATGTAATATTTTTATAGAGCTGGTTGTTACGGACACGGTGATACCTGATATGTATACTTTTTTAAAATTTATTTCACTTTAACACAATAATAGCATTAAAAAAAAATATATATATATGTTTTAATGTCTCCATGTTCGGAGCGCTATAGTTTTTTTCATTTTTTGAGCGATTGTAGGGGCTCATTTTTTGTGGGATGAGGTGACTATTTTATTGGTACCATTTTGTGGGACATACGTCTTTTTGATCACTTGGTGTTGCACTTTTTGTGAGGTAAGGTGACAAAAATGTGCTTTTTTTTTAGACAGTTTTTATCTTTTTTTTATGGTGTGTATCGGACGGGGTGGATCATGTGATATATTTATAGAGCTGGCTGTAACGGACGCGGAAATACCAAATATGTCTATTTTATTTTTTCTATTTTTAACATTTTTGTAATTACTTAATTGGAGAATTTTTTCTTTTTACATGTGAAACCTTTTTTTTTATAAAACACTTAATTTTTTTATTTTTCTATTTTTTATTTTACACTTTGCGTCTCCCATAAGGTTATACAAGACCTCTGGGGGACATTTAACTTCACTATTTTTTCTTCCCACTATTGATTTCTCCTGTAACTGGGGCTGACATAGTAGCCTCAGTTACAGGGCAAATATACCCCCCATAAGCTGTACAGCAGTATACTGTGCTGTACAGCCTCAGTGCAGGGCTGATCGAGGTCTGTAGAAGACCCGACAGCTCCTGCACTCTCCTGGCCCGGGCGGTCACATGGCCACCAGGCTGGGTCAGGAAGCGCATAGCACTTCATCTTTATATACAGCGCTCATTGAGCGCTGTGTATACAGCATTCTAGAAGGCAGGGACACCTGGAAACTGTCCCTGCCTTCTCTCTGGGCCCCCCGCTCGGCAGCTGCACGATTAGCGTGCAGCTGCCATCTCTGAATGGACGTTCCAGAACGTCCATTCAGAGATAAATGACCAGCCCAAGGATGTTTATAGTCAATGGGCGGTCGTGAAGCGGTTAAAAATTGGCAAATAAGATTCACATTTTTTACAGCACTAAATTCCTAAACTTTATCCTTAAAGGGGTACTTTTGAGCAATGTCTCCATGCACCGCCTTTCCCTCTGATATTCTTCAGGCCTAGTGCCTACAGCCTATCAGAGGCCGTCACAGGTGGCCCCATGAAGTAATCATCATCAGGCTGTCTGAGCCAGGCAGCCATACAGCTCAGGAAAGCAGTCGGAAGAAGCCTGTACCGCATTTTGGACAGCTGCATGGAGGTACTGTAAGTATTTGAGTTTATTGTTTTTTATTTGGCGCCATGCTGTTGGGCCACCATGGGTAGGGAGGAGCACTATGGGAGCATCTACTGGGGGCACTAAATAGGGGAGCATTTTGTACTGTCACACAGAAAGACATTTTTTGTACTGGCACACATTATAAGGGCACATTTTTTTTGCACTAGCACATATTATAGGGGGGTATTTTTAGTGCTGGAGAACATTATAATGGGGTATGTTTTGTACTAGTTTCTACTAACAAATTGTCTTTAACCGCTTGCCGCCGCGCTAACGCCGAAAGGCGTCATCGCGGCGGCTCTCCCAGGTCACACTAACGCCAATAGGCGTCATCTCGCGAGACGCGAGATTTCCTGTGAACGCGCGCACACAGGCGCGCGCGCTCACAGGAACGGAAGGTAAGCGAGTGGATCTCCAGCATGCCAGCGGCGATCGCTCGCTGGCAGGCTGGAGATCCGAATTTTTTAACCCCTAACAGGTATATTAGACGCTGTTTTCATAACAGCGTCTAATATACCTCCTACCTGGTCCTCTGGTGGTCCCTTTTGTTAGGATCGACCACCAGAGGACTCAGGTAGGTCAGTACAGTCGCACCAAACACTACACCCCCCCCCCCCCCGTCACTTATTAACCCCTTATAAACCCCTGATCACCCATGATCACCCCATATAAACTCCCTGATCACCCCCCTGTCATTGATCACCGCCCTGTCATTGATCACCCCCCCCTGTCAGGCTCCGTTCAGACGTCCGTATGATTTTTACGGATCCACGGATACATGGATCGGATCCGCAAAAAGCATACGGACGTCTGAATGGAGCCTTACAGGGGGGTGATCAATGACAGGCGGGTGATCACCCATATACACTCCCTGATCACCCCCTGTCATTGATCACTCCCCTGTAAGGCTCCATTCAGACGTCCGCATGATTTTTACGGATCCATGGATACATGGATCGGATCCGCAAAACACATGCGGACGTCTGAATGGAGCCTTACAGGGGGTGATCAATGACAGGCGGGTGATCACCCATATACACTCCCTGATCACCCCCCTGTCATTGATAACCCCCCTGTAAGGCTCCATTCAGACGTCAGCATGCGTTTTGTGGATCCGATCCATGTATCCATGGATCCGTAAAAAATCATGCGGATGTCTGAATGGAGCCTTACAGGGGGGGTGATCAGTGACAGGGGGGTGATTACCCTGATCACCCCCTGTCATTGATAACCCCCCTGTAAGGCTCCATTCAGACATCCGCATGCGTTTTGTGGATCCGATCCATGTATCCATGGATCCGTAAAAAATCATGCGGATGTCTGAATGGAGCCTTACAGGGGGGGTGATCAGTGACAGGGGGGTGATCACCCTGATTACCCTGATCACCCCCTGTCATTGATAACCCCCCTGTAAGGCTCCATTCAGACGTCCGCATGCGTTTTGTGGATCCGATCCATGTATCCATGGATCCGTAAAAAATCATGCGGATGTCTGAATGGAGCCTTACAGGGGGGGTGATCAGTGACAGGGGGGTGATCACCCTGATTACCCTGATCACCCCCTGTCATTGATAACCCCCCTGTAAGGCTCCATTCAGACGTCCGCATGCGTTTTGTGGATCCGATCCATGTATCCATGGATCCGTAAAAAATCATGCGGATGTCTCAATGGAGCCTTACAGGGGGGGTGATCAATGACAGGGGGGTGATTACCCTGATCACCCCCTGTCATTGATAACCCCCCTGTAAGGCTCCATTCAGACGTCCGCATGCGTTTTGTGGATCCGATACATGTATCCATGGATCCGTAAAAAATCATGCGGATGTCTGAATGGAGCCTTACAGGGGGGGTGATCAGTGACAGGGGGGTGATCACCCTGATTACCCTGATCACCCCCTGTCATTGATAACCCCCCTGTAAGGCTCCATTCAGACGTCCGCATGCGTTCTGTGGATCCGATACATGTATCCATGGATCCGTAAAAAATCATGCGGATGTCTGAATGGAGCCTTACAGGGGGGGGTGATCAGTGACAGGGGGGTGATCACCCTGATCACCCCCTGTCATTGATAACCCCCCCTGTAAGGCTCCATACAGACGTCCGCATGCGTTCTGTGGATCCGATACATGTATCCATGGATCCGTAAAAAATCATGCGGATGTCTGAATGGAGCCTTACAGGGGGGTGATCAATGACAGGGGGGTGATCAGGGAGTCTATATGGGTGATCACCCCCCTGTCATTGATCACCCCCCTGTCATTGATCACCACCCCCCCCCCCCCCCCCCCTGGTAAGGCTCCATTCAGACATTTCTTTTGGCACAAGTTAGCGGAAATTTTTTGTTTGTTTTTGTTTTTGTTTTTTCTTACAAAGTCTCATATTCCACTAACTTGTGTCAAAAAATAAAATCTCACATGGACGCACCATACCCCTCACGGAATCCAAATGCGTAAACATTTTTAGACATTTATATTCCAGACTATTCCATTTATATTCCAGACGCTTTAGGGCCCCTAAAAAGCCAGGGCAGTATAAATACCCCACATGTGACCCCATTTCGGAAAGAAGACACCCCAAGGTATTCCGTGAGGGGCATATTGAGTCCATGAAAGATTGAAATTTTTGTCCTAAGTTAGCGGAAAGTGAGACTTTGTGAGAAAAAAACAAAAAAAAAATCAATATCCGCTAACTTATGCAAAAAAAAAAAAAATTCTAGGAACTCGCCAGGCCCCTCATTGAATACCTTGGGGTGTCTTCTTTCCAAAGTGGGGTCACATGTGGGGTATTTATACTGCCCTGGCTTTTTAGGGGCCCGAAAGTATGAGAAGAAGTCTGGGATCCAAATGTCTAAAAATGCCCTCCTAAAAGGAATTTGGGCCCCTTTGCGCATCTAGGCTGCAAAAAAGTGTCACACATGTGGTATCGCCGTACTCAGGAGAAGTTGGGGAATGTGTTTTGGGGTGTCATTTTACATATACCCATGCTGGGTGAGAAAAATATCTTGGTCAAATGCCAACTTTGTATAAAAAAATTGGAAAAGTTGTCTTTTGCCAAGATATTTCTCTCACCCAGCATGGGTATATGTAAAATGACACCCCAAAACACATTCCCCAACTTCTCCTGAGTACGGCGATACCAGATGTGTCACATTTTTTTGCTGCCAAGGTGGGCAAAGGGGCGCATATTCCAAAGTGCACCTTTCGGATTTCACCGGCCATTTTTTACACATTTTGATTGCAAGGTACTTCTTACACATTTGGGCCCCTAAATTGCCAGGGCAGTATAACTACGCCACAAGTGACCCCATTTTGGAAAGAAGACACCCCAAGGTATTCCGTGAGGGGCACGGCGAGTTCCTAGAATTTTTTATTTTTTGTCACAAGTTAGCGGAAAATGATGATTTTTCTTTTTTTTTTCTTTTTTCCTTACAAAGTCTCATATTCCACTAACTTGCGACAAAAAATAAAAAATTCTAGGAACTCGCCATGCCCCTCACGGAATACCTTGGGGTGTCTTCTTTCCAAAATGGGGTCACTTGTGGCGTAGTTATACTGCCCTGGCAATTTAGGGGCCCAAATGTGTGAGAAGAACTTTGCAATCAAAATGTGTAAAAAATGCCCTGCAAAATCCGAAAGGTGCACTTTGGAATATGTGCCCCTTTGCCCACCTTGGCAGCAAAAAAGTGTGACACATCTGGTATCGCCGTACTCAGGAGAAGTTGGGGAATGTGTTTTGGGGTGTCATTTTACATATACCCATGCTGGGTGACAAAAATATCTTGGTCAAATGCCAACTTTGTATAAAAAAATGGGAAAAGTTGTCTTTTGCCAAGATATTTCTCTCACCCAGCATGGGTATATGTAAAATGATACCCCAAAACACATTCCCCAACTTCTCCTGAGTACGGCGATACCAGATGTGTGACACTTTTTTGATGCCAAGGTGGGCAAAGGGGCACATATTCCAAAGTGCACCTTTCGGATTTCACCGGCCATTTTTTACACATTTTGATTGCAAAGTACTTCTCACACATTTGGGCCCCTAAATTGCCAGGGCAGTATAACTACGCCACAAGTGACCCCATTTTGGAAAGAAGACACCCCAAGGTATTCCGTGAGGGGCATGGCGAGTTCCTAGAATTTTTTATTTTTTGTCGCAAGTTAGTGGAATATGAGACTTTGTAAGGAAAAAAGATAAAAAATAAAAAATCATCATTTTCCGCTAACTTGTGACAAAAAATAAAAAATTCTAGGAACTCGCCATGCCCCTCACGGAATACCTTGGGGTGTCTTCTTTCCAAAATGGGGTCACTTGTGGCGTAGTTATACTGCCCTGGCAATTTAGGGGCCCAAATGTGTGAGAAGTACCTTGCAATCAAAATGTGTAAAAAATGGCCTGCAAAATCTGAAAGGTGCACTTTGGAATATGTGCCCCTTTGCCCACCTTGGCAGCAAAAAAGTGTCACACATGTGGTATCGCCGTACTCAGGAGAAGTTGGGGAATGTGTTTTGGGGTGTCATTTTACATATACCCATGCTGGGTGAGAGAAATATCTTGGCAAAAGACAACTTTTCCCATTTTTTTATACAAAGTTGGCATTTGACCAAGATATTTTTCTCACCCAGCATGGGTATATGTAAAATGACACCCCAAAACACATTCCCCAACTTCTCCTGAGTACGGCGATACCAGATGTGTCACACTTTTTTGCTGCCAAGGTGGGCAAAGGGGCACATATTCCAAAGTGCACCTTTTGGATTTCACCGGTCATTTTTTACACATTTTGATTGCAAAGTACTTCTCACACATTTGGGCCACTAAATTGCCAGGGCAGTATAACTACCCCACAAGTGACCCCATTTTGGAAAGAAGACACCCCAAGGTATTCCGTGAGGGGCATGGCAAGTTTTTAGAATTTTTTATTTTTTGTCGCAAGTTAGTGGAATATGAGACTTTGTAAGAAAAAATAAAAAAAATAAAATCATCATCATTTTCCGCTAACTTGTGACAAAAAATAAAAAGTTCTATGAACTCACTATGCCCATCAGCGAATACCTTAGGGTGTCTACTTTCCGAAATGGGGTCATTTGTGGGGGTTTTCTACTGTTTGGGCATTGTAGAACCTCAGGAATTATGACAGGTGCTCAGAAAGTCAGAGCTGTTTCAAAAAGCGGAAATTCACATTTTTGTACCATAGTTTGCAAATGCTATAACTTTTACCCAAACCATTTTTTTTTTGCCCAAACATTTTTTTTTTATCAAAGAC
Source organism: Bufo gargarizans (assembly GCF_014858855.1). Taxonomy (NCBI): domain Eukaryota; kingdom Metazoa; phylum Chordata; class Amphibia; order Anura; family Bufonidae; genus Bufo; species Bufo gargarizans. The sequence continues at coordinate 188,630,482 of NC_058082.1, forward strand.
ATGTAGAACAATAAATTTGGCGAAAAATGTATATATGGATGTCGTTTTTTTTGCAAAATTTTACAGCTGAAAGTGAAAAATGTCATTTTTTTGCAAAAAAATCGTTAAATTTCGATTAATAACAAAAAAAGTAAAAATGTCAGCGGCAATGAAATACCACCAAATGAAAGCTCTATTAGTGAGAAGAAAAGGAGGTAAAATTCATTTGGGTGGTAAGTTGCATGACCGAGCAATAAACCGCTAAAGTTGTGGAGTGCCGATTTGTAAAAAAGGGCCTGGTCACTAGGGGGGTATAAACCTGTGGTCCTTAAGTGGTTAAGACAAATAACGCCTTTTTATTTATTTAATGTGCTAATTATTAAAACATAACATTTATTAGGTGCATTGTTAAAATAAAATAAATCAAAATAAAGTTGTTTTAAAAATATCAGCTGTGTCATATGGTTGCTTTGTGTTTTTCTCTCTACAATATAGCTATTTAACTCACAGTCTTCTTTCACTAGCTGGGGGGTAATGATCCAGTACTGTGCACTAGTTCACGGCTCACTGTCCTTTAAACCCTTCGCTGTATGAATTATTTAGATCCTAGGTGCTGCTTTATACCCTATGTGCACTAGCTGTGCTAAAAAGCTCAAACACTGCCCCCCCGACATGTTTCACCAGTCAAATTGGCGTCTTTAGGGGAATTGGGCAGAGTGTGTTTATGAGGGTTTGTAGCACTAGTTTGAGTGTTTTGTACTAGTGCACATTATAAAGGGGTATTTTTTGTACTGGCACACAAGTGGTATTTTTTTGTATTGGTGCACATTGCAAGTGGGTATTTTTTGCATTGGCACGAATTATAAGGGGGTATAATTTGCACTGGCACAAATTATAAGTGGGTATTTTATGCATTCGCGCAAATTATAAGGTGGTATTTTTTGCATTGGTGTACATTATAAGAGGGTATTTTTGTACTGGTGCACGTTATAAGGGGGGATTTTTGCACTGGCACACATTAAGGGGCATTTTTATAAAATAAATTATCATGGCGGTCTGGTCTGAATGGAGAAGATTAGGAAAGAGAATGTCTATATCTGAGAAGACAGCACTGGATGTAAGAGGTATGTAGCACTGTATTATCCTGTATGTTTTGTAGTGCCGTATATAATGATTTTCTAAGTAGGTCTTTAACAGTTGAGCTGGTTTGAGAATTTGGAATGGGGGGCGCAGTTTCAATTTTTGTCTCAGGCAGCAGAAAGTCTAGATGAACCCCTGATCCTTGCAGCAAAGAACTCGGGGAAGGAGGGCCGAAGCTGAACTGTTGCACCAGGGCCCATAAGAATTTAGCTACGCCCCTGCTTGTAACGTTGAAAGTTTAGGGCCGATGTAGTGTATTTGAACGGAGGAGACTGAGTGATTTGCTCGTCACATGCCCCTCCATCAGCCGCTGTTTTATGGACAGGACCTTAAAGGGAGAATGCCTTATGACAGGGATGCCAAACCTGCATCCCTCCAGCTGTTGCAAAACTACCACTCCCAACATGCATTGATATCTGTAGGCCGTCTGAGAATGCTGGGAGTTGTAGTTTTGCAACAGCTGGAGGACGACAGGTTGGCCATCCCTGCCTTATGAAATATAGCAAATGGAGCAAAATATCAACAAAGACTATATTAGTAAGTGCCCTATAGTCATCTTACAAACATATTGGTCAACTGTAACCAGAAAGTGGTCAACCCCTTTAATTAATTAATATTACCCTTCCATTACTGATCACAGCCATCTGCCCAGGCAACAGTTTGAGAACTTCATGACAGTACAATTCCTGAGCACGAAGCATGTCTACTCCCATAGTATTGTACTTCTTTTCAAACGCATCATCATCCATTTCCTGAGGATACAAAAACAGTAATTACTTTGTCATTTCAACCTTCTTTACAAACCATAAAATGATTCACTATAAAGATAAACCCACAGTACACATGTAAATAATATCTAACATTTGTATATGCTGCAGGCTTTGAGATTTAATGCGCTGTCAATGTGTGTGGAATTTTTCTCATTAGAAGTCAGCTCATCGGCTTATTTCTGCTCCAGCCACATACCCGAAATCCATTTCTGGTTGAAAATGTATCAATACTTGAAACAAAACTTGACCCAGTGTGTGATTTAGTCAAACATTGGAGACTTTATTTAAGATAACAATGTAACAAGTGCCAACATTAGTGGGTCAATGCGTTATCCCCACAGTGTAACTCAACTTTAAACCAACTTTAAAGTGGCTCTGTTATCAGGATCAACTCGATACAACCAGGCATATAGCTAAAACAATTATGCAAATTAGCTATTGGAGCACCAGGAGGCAGGCTTATGCAGTTTGAGCACTGCTCCAGCGATGACCCTGGTGCTTCATACTGACGCCTTCATCCTTATAAAGACGCCCCCCTCCCCTTAGATTGACAGAGCTGCACACTGGTTTCCAAGGATGGCGTGTGCACACTATGTCTTCTGCTGCTTGCCGAGCAGCAAAGATGATTAGCGCACACATGTCGGTGATGTCTCTGAACCCGGGAGTAGAGGCGCCATCAGCTTAGCCATGCTAAGAAACCAGTGCGCTGGCGCAAGAAATCAGACACACATAAGCCCACCCCCTGGTGCTCATTTGCAAAAAATTAAAAAAGTGTTAATTTCTCCTGAATGTCGGCACTGACCATCAAAAGAAAGTATCGATTAACTCAGCTTCATGATGGGCTATAGGGTTGATCCTGGTGACAGAGCTGCTTTAAGCTTTAGAAACTTTGTACATTGTTAACTGCTTACTTAATTACTAGGGTGTTTATGCTCCTTCTTTCCCAGGACAATTGTTCAGTTTTAGCAATGGTCCTATCTAACTGCAAATAACTAATTTTTGAGCCAACCTACATGCATTTAATATTTTTCAAGGCACACCTTAGAACTTTCTTTTGTGCCATTAGATGACATATTATATATATAAAAAAAAAATTAAGGAAAAACTGAAAATTATAAAAAAAGTATGTTTCTTCCTTTCTCATCAATTTTCTTTTCTGTTTCAAAAGATTTCAAGAACAAACATTTCTAAAACCATTAATGTATGTTTGTACTGTGAAATCTGACTCTATATGCATACTTTATTTACTGCTGGCCTCACTGACAGGCCTATTTTTCTATTGCTGGTTCTGTGACACCATACTGCCAGTACAGATGTTGTACAGTGCCAAAACATTAGAAACTCCTTCAAAAGGAATTTTTTATGTATTCATTGTATGGCTTCTTTTTTTTTTTTTTTTTTCAGATTGTTTTATAAATGAAAAAAAATGTGTGCATACTAAACTATGAAATCATTTTTATGAAATAAAAATGAAAAATATGTGGTTTACACACAAAAAGTCCACTATAAAAGTAATAAATATATTTATTTTATTTTTTTATTAAAGAAAATGTGGGGAAAATGTGTTTGTGTGTACGTAGTTAGCTATACTATAACTCATAACTATGGTTAAACTTTTTTTACATTTTTTTCTTTCACTTTTAAGAATTTCACTATTAATTTTTATATTCATTTATATTACTTTTTATTTTTTGAGGAAAAAAAGGGAATTAACCACTTCCTGCCACAGTCAGGGCAGAAAGTAGTTAATTCAGAGACTGCAAACTCACAGTTAATTTTACAGTAAACAGAGGACGCTCTCACATCAAGACGGGTGCGCCCCATCAGCCTCTTCACTTTACATTGCAACAGGGTGTTACAGCGACACCATGCAGTAAGACCACTTTTGCTGGTCTCCGGGATACTTTCTGTGACCACAGCTGTCTAATGACAGCGCAGTCACAGACATCTGCAGCACCACGGGATGCCCGCAGATCGTTAGGTAACCTAACGCTTTTATATGTCGGGTTACAGATAAGGTCTTATCGCCATGTTGTATATAGTCGTGCTGTGATAAGCAATAGGTTAAAATAAGCCAGCATAATAACCTTATGTGTTAACGCACCAGAAATTATTTTAACACCTTCTACTGTAGATCTGTATATTAAAACATTAACTTGGATGGTTACATGTTTTTAATGCTAAATGTGGTCTTAATCATAGCTATCATTAAAGAAACTCTCTGGTTCAAGAAGAAAAGTCATGCTATTCCGGGGAAAAAACAGAACACTTACCAGGTGACCTACTTTTCATCTGCAGATTCACACATTTCCAGGCTTTTCTTCTGCCACCCAAGATGGTCACACTGCTTCTTAGACTACTTGGCGCTTTGGAAGCCCAAGATACCTCCTGCCACCCTTGGATTGGTCAGCACTGCTCATGTGAGCAGTTCTGGAAAATCAAAGAACAGGGCTGGACAAGCAGAAAGTGTCTTGGACTACCGATGCAGTGTGCATCAGGTAGTCTAAGCAGCAGTGCGGCCATCTTGAACAAAAAAAGAAGAGCCTGGGAATTGACAGATCTGCAGCTGAAAAGTTAAATAAGTCACCAGTTATGGGTTCTATTTATTCCTTACTCCCTACATGTGCATCAGGTTTCTGTCACACATGCTGTTAAAAGAAATGGGCTGCAGTATTTTCACCCGTGGCTCACCTCCTGCCGCCCAAGTTTTGGAAAAGTGGTGAGGGTGTCAGAAAAAGCTAAAAAGTCGCAGATTCTTTTGCACAACAGCATTGGCGACAAAATTTGAGACTTTTCTACTGATATAATAAATCTCCCCTTCAGGTTTTTGTTCTTTCAGAAGGCCTACAAATATACAATGCATTTGGAAAGACTTCTGACCCTTTCACTTTTTCACATTTTGTGATATTGCGGCCTTGTAATAGAATTAAAAAAAAATCTAGTTTTCACTAGATCAATCTGCACTCAAAACCTCATAATCAGAAAGTGAACACAAAATGGTCGAAATCTTGGTTAATTTATTAAAAAGGAGAAACTTAATTTCACATGGACATTAGTTTTTAGATCCTTTGATTTGAAATTTAGCTCTGGGGCCTCCTATGTCTCTTGATAATCTTTGAGATGTTTCTACACCTTGACTGGAATGATTTGGAAAGACACAGTCCTGTCTATATAAGGTCTCACTGATGACAAGGCATACCAGAGCAAAAACCATGAGGAGGAAAGAACTATCTGTAGAGCTCAGAGACAGGATAGTGTGGAGGCACAGATCTGGAGAAAGGAACAAAAAATTTCTGCTGCACTCAAAAGTTCACAACAGCACTGTAGTCTCCATAATTCTTAAATGGGAGCTAGTTGCCCCACCAAACTGTTTAATTGGGGGAGAAGAGCCTTGGTAAGACAGGTGACCAAGAGCCCAATGATCACTTTAGCTGAGCTCCAAAGATCCTGTGTGCAGCAAGCCTCTCCTTAGTAAAAGACATATGAGAGCCTGCTTGGAGCTTGCAAAAGAGCACCTAAAGGATATTAAGATTGTGAGAAACAAGATTCTCTGTTCTGATGAAACAAAGATTATATTTTTGGGCCTGCGTGGGGGTGTGTTGCAGGAAACCGTGCGATTTTTCCGCACGAGTGCAAAGCGTCTCACTGAAGTTCGGGTTAGGTAGATTTTATTATTTTCCCTTATAACATGGTTATAAGGGAAAATAATAGCATTCTTAATACAGAATGCTAAGTAAATTAGGGATGGAGGGGTAAAAAATAAAAAAATTTAATTTAACTCACCTCATCCACTTGTTCGCGTAGCCCGGCTCATCTTCTTTCTTCTTCTTTGAGGACCTGGGAGGAAAAGGACCTTTGGTTACGTCACTGCGCTCATCACATGGTACATTACCATGGTGATGGACCATGTGATGAGCGCAGTGACGTCACCAAAGGTCCTTTTCCTCACAGGTCCTCAAAGAAAAAGAAAGAAGACGAGACGGGCTATGCGAACAAGTGGATGAGGTGAGTTCAATTTTTATTTTTTAACCCCTCCATCCCTAATTTACTTAGCATTCTGTATTAAGAATTCTATTATTTTCCCTTACAACCCTGTTATAAGGGAAAATAATAAAGATCGGGTCCCCATCCCAATCGTCACCTAGAAACCATGCGTGAAAATCGCACTGCATCCGCACTTGCATTTTCACACAGCCCCATTCACTTCTATGGGGCCTGCGTTGTGTGAAAAACGCACAATATAGAGCATGCTGCGATTTTCATGCAATGCACAAGTGATGCGTGAAAATCACTGCTTATCTGAACAGCCCCATTGAAGTGAATGGGTCCGGATTCAGTGCGGGTGCAATGCGTTCACCTCACGCATTGCACCCGCACAGAAATCTCGTGTGAAAGGGGCCTAACTCTGACTGAGCTAAAGGTTTACCTTCACAGCAAAGACAACATAGGATTGGCTTAGCAACAACTCTGTGAATGTCCTTAACTGGCCCTGCCAGGGCCCTAACTTGAACCCAATTGAACATCTCTGGAAAGACATGAAAATTGCTGTCCACCGACGGTCCCCTTCCAACCTGACAGAGCATGAGAGAGTCTGCAGGGAAGAATGGAAGAAAATCCCTAAATCCAGGTGTGCAAACCTTGTGGCACCTAAGAAGACTGGAGGCTGTAATCGCTGGCAAAGGTGCTTCAACTAAGTACTGAATATTTATTTCAATGCAATTTTTCAGTTTAGTTCAATAACTGAATAAAGATCTTGAACATTCTGTTTTCACTTTAACATTATGGGGTACCAAGTTCAGAATGAAAGGGAAAAACGAAAAATGTTCTATTTTAGCACAAGCCCACAACATAACAAAACTAAAAAAACTGAAAAGGTCTGAAGACTTTCAGAATGCACTGTAAAAGTAGGTAACACATCCATACACACAACTGCTAAATAAAATGTTTAACGTTTATCAATGCATTTGTATGAAAACTACATTTTCTTAAGTGGCACTACGTGATCAATTCAAATGCACTTATTTTTATCGGCCTATATGTAATACTACACTTTTAAGCTGTGACTATGATACTGTACAGTTATGTAAGCAACACTTTCACATTGTTGCAACTGCTGAAAGGAGATTTATCACTGAATTAAATTGCAAAATAATATGTTCCAGTTTTAATCTATATGTAAATTCCAGAAATGACTTTATATCCAAGTTGTGATTGGCAAGAAGAAGTCCTTCAGAACCTCGATTAGCATTTGTGTTTTGCGAAAGGGTCAGAGACCAGAAGCTATGCAGAATATACAATTTTTGTCTACTCATTCATGAAGTAATCTAGCTACTAATTTTTGAAATCAATTCCATAGTTAAATTGTACAGCTTAAATTTTACATACCTTAAAAGCAATAAACTTATATTAGCTGTGGGCATTTCTTAGTAAGTTAGCATACTGCATTAAAAAAAAATATATACGTGCACAAACAAAAACAGGGTTCGGTATTATAGCAGAAAATTCACTCTTACCTATATTACCATTCCGGCATAAACAATATAAACTAAGTTGATTTTGTATAAAACACGTGTTAGAAAATAGTCAGAGTGGCACTGCATTTAACTTCCTCTGCCAAACAGGCAATGTCACATATGCATAACGGGTGCAAACCTCAGCAACCTGGCGGTGCTCAGCCCACAATAGACTTGAAAACGTACCAAACAAAAAGATATACAGGTGGCACTCACCAATTGGTGCAATCTTCTTTTATTTCCTCCAGAGCTGAACACATCAAAGCTGGATACATCAAAGCTGAATGTATAAATGGCTTGGGGTGGACAGACATACAGTGCAGTGACAGGAAATACGACGACAGCCGGCCATTTCGCGCCTCTATTGGCCTGAAGAAGCGCTGAGGCGCGAAACGGCCATTATCATATATCCTATCACTGCACTGTATGTCTGTCCGCCCCAAGCCATTTATACATTCAGCTTTTATGTATCCAGCTTTGATGTATCCAGCTCTGGAGGAAACAAAAGAAGATTGCACCGATTGGTGAGTGCCACCTGTATATCTTTTTGTTTTGTATGATTTTATATAAGATATTAACAAGGATATTTTTGCTAGATATATTTTTTAGGTGTACCTAATATTTTTAAATGGTTAGAAATGGCCTAATATTTTTTGTAATACACTGACAAGCAAAAGGGTAACAATGTTTTAAACATTTTACTTACACACTCCATATCTAACCATCCACTACAGCTTTGAACGGGAGACTACCATAATCTTATAGACAATCATCTTGGCTATCTCATATGTAAACTGGACTTGCAACTATTTATCATATGATTAGTTATGCAGAGTCTTGTCATGTAACTGCCTTGTTACTGTTTTGTCCTAAAATCCCCAATTTTTATTATTTTGTTAATCCACAGTTGGCTTTCAAGACAGCCTGAATCCTTCTGGGGATGCTCTCGATCAGATTCAAGCATATCTCAACCGGAATCTGTTCTTAGGTCTTTTCTACACGTTCCCAATGTTGGTGCACACTGGTCTACTCACTAGGGTATGAATACATCTTTTTTTTCCAACTCTACCCACAAGTGGTCAATTAGGTTGAGGTCTAGGAACTTTGGGGGCCAATCCAGCACCTCTATTTCATTATCATTGAACTATTTCTTCGCCAATCTTGACATATGCTTTGGGTCGTTGTCCTGCTGGAACACTATGTCGGCCTTTTCATACCTATAATACTCGAGTGTACGAAGTAACTCGTCTTGTAGAACACTCACATATAGCTCTGCATTGAGACCACCATCGATCCTGGTCAAGTATCCAATGCCTTTGGCGGTGAAACAACCCCATATCATCAGGCTTCTTCCACCGAGCTTGACAGTTCCTTCAATTTCTCGATTCGTTAGTCCCCTTTTCTCTTGTTTCTTTCAGACCTATTTGCACCCATCAGAGCCCAGTCTATTGACTTTCATGTCATCACTCCAAATCACCTTTTTCCAATCTTCTACTGTCCACTGTTCTACTGTCGTACTTTTTTGGCAAACTCGAGACAACGTTTCTTATGACGACATTGAAGTCGAGCCTTCTTCAGCTTTTTTTGGACCATCATTACAGATTTGTGTAATGCACGTCGCATGGTGCTTGCATAGATGTCTGTGATCTCACTATTAAAAAGCATACAAGCCAACTTCACTGCAGAGTTTGTCGTGCTGATAGGCCTTGAGATGAGCCGACTTGTTGACTCCGATATTTTGCCTGGAAGCCCACCTCTTGGCTTTGGAATGGATGGACAGACTTCCTTTTGTATTCTTCCAACTGTCATGGCACTCACTTGATGCAGTTTGGCAATTTTCTTGGCCAAGAAACTGCTGGCTGAGCTGGAAGATACTGTTTCTCTTTTTTTGGGGAACTCTTCTTCATGGCTGTTCCTGGATTCAAACAATTGACCTATGTATAAGATAACCAAGATGACTGTCTATACAATTATGGTAGTCTCACGTTTGAAGCTGTAGTGGATGGTGAGATATGGAGTCTGAAAGTCAAAAGTTTAAAACATTGTTACCCTTTTGCTCGTCAGTGTATATTTTATTCATTAATTTTATTATTACAGTAGTCAAACATGTCCCCAGAGTTTGGGCCTTTCTAAAGAGCTATATGGATTTTGATTTCTACAACATTCGCTGTCCTTCTTGCTTAAGCCTGCCATAGCAGAGTGCAGAGTATCATGCACCAATGTGCTATGCAGAGGTTTGAGGGGTGCAGGCACAGGCTGGAGAGATCACTGCAGAGCATACTGCAGAAAACAAAATCCATACACTGCATTCATTGCTATGGTGCATGGATCTATATGTGCTGTAGTGAAAAGCTACAGAAAGACCAAAATTTGGTGGCTTGTTTGTAGTTTTGAGTAAAACTATAAAATCAGTAATCATATATTACTAAAATAACTTTAAGCCATTTATAACCGTTTAAAAATGCTTATAGGTTTAGGGACATTTTAAGTAAAGACACATTTGTAGTCATAGTTTTGATTTGTTCCAGTTTTATGTGGCAACATAGAGAGACAGTCCCTGATTCAGTTGAACTGGATTATGTTTTAGCAATTGAGAAATATTACAGAATCACATTAGATTTCATGAAAAAGTCAATAAAAAGGGAAAACTATGAAGTAAATTAAGAGAGTGCACTGAATTTTTTTTTGTTATAGAGAAACCACAGGATATGGGATTTACAAGAAAGAAATTCAATTGCTACTTAGCAGAAAGGGAGAATGAACTGCTTGAGGGTTTCAATGGACATACTGTTACTTAGCTACAGTACATTCAATAAAATCCTGACCTTAGCAGGGGAATTTAAGCAGGCTTAAGTAGGCCCAAGGTTTGGCAGGCAGTCTTTTGGAAGTTCCAGTTGTGGGGAATAGAAAGCTGCAGATTGTTGAACTTCACCATGTGGATCCAAAAATAAAAATAAAAAATAGGCTAGGAGAAAATTCCCAACCAAGAAGATTTCTTACTTCCTGTTTTCCAAGTGAGCAGCCAGATTGCAAACTGCGATTCTCAAGAGAGCCAAAAGCCCTCAGAGCTACATTTGTAACACCCACACCTATATTATATGTTTTGGTCTTAAGTTGCTTAAAATTTATAACAACTAGCCTAATGGTAGGCAAGAAGATAACAAACAATAGCCATTACTCAACTGTTAAATCCTGAATCCGGTGGCACATGCCAGTCTACTTGACCTGGAGTGATGACATACCATACAGCCACATGACTGCAGCAACCAAACGCTGGCCTCAGCAGTCTCAGGCCGTACATTCACACAACACTTGAGGGAGTCGTGCACTCCTGATCACCCTGTCTGCCCCTTAGGTGGATTTTAATTAGTTTCAGTATAAAGCTGTGGCCTGCTCTCACTACATTCATTGGAATCAATCTAGCGCCAGGAGAGGCATAGAGTGGACTCGCATGCATGTTGGTACCTGCATCCCCTGGAGGTAATGGAGACTTTATGGCACCACAAATGGTAAAAGGCAGAATGGACCCAGCATGCATGTGCATCCAACACTTCCTGAACTTTATGGCGGCCATTATGGCGCATAACAGGTAGTATTTAGTGTTAGGTTCCCGTCTAACAGAGATCGCCTTGACGTTTGGCAGACGGGCTCAAATAGTTTTGTACAAAATGCATTTGTCAAGCATCTCACTTTATAAATAAGCGTAGCATTAGCACTTGAATGTTTTTGGGTGACTATGGCATTATTGTACTTTATCTGGTTTGCAGAGAGCTGTTGCATTGTCTTTTCTCTATATATGTATGGTATGTCATTATTACAGTTAAACGGGTTCTCCGGGAAAGATAAAAATGAAGATACTGAAAAACATGTTATTATAAACTCTTAAATGCCTTTATTATTTATAAAATGGTTCATTTAGTCTAGGGGACAAACAGTGAAGGAGTTAAAATGACGGCTTTCAGATTGAGGAGCATAAAATCTGTCCTCCTCCTGCAGGGCGCCCGGTGTGAGAAAGCAGAGCACAGAGCCCCAAGTCTGCCGGTATCAGCACTGTGCAGCTGTAGATTATGTGCAGATGACGGCTGAGGACGGCTAAGGACGGATTGTATGATCATAAATCCAAGAGCTGCCATTTTAGCTACAAGACTGATTGTTCCCTAGACTAAACAAGCCGTTATAAATGATTAAAGGCATTTAAGAGTTTTTTTTTTTTTTTTGTAATAACATGTTTTTTCAGTATTTTCATTCTTATCTTTCCCGGAGAACCGCTTTAAGTATACAAAAACTACCACTGGAGAATCGGGAGGAATTTAACAGGTGAGTATTGGTTATTTGATCACACTACCTGCTGTTAAGGTCCTTTAATTTTTTTCTTTTCTTATTTTTAAATCCTGAGGGCTCCAGGTCTCATTCACTGGAAATTCTCAAACCGGACATAGATGTGAACCCTTGACACCTTTTATTGTTTTCAACCCCTGGTAATGCTGTGTGGGACCATGCAAGATGCAATATACATTTTTCTTACCAATAGCTATAGATCAGAGAAAGGACTACACTTGAGTACATAATACATATAGATTGAGCAAATGTACAAGATTTGACATTAAAATGTTTTCTACTTATTTCCTGAGGGAGAGAAGAATAAAACAGCTGGGTCTAATTCAATAGCAAATACAGTACATCTGCAGCTAATGTGTACCCCACCTTCATAGAGCAATAAATGCATGCCTACCAAAACCAGGAACTCTTTGATTTTCCGCCCTTTTGTAAGTGCATCCATGGTTTCTTCTTTTGAAATCTTTGTAAAGAAAGTCAGCATGTTATGGCTTTTCTGGGTAAGAAGAGCAGCCCAAATGGCGCGGGATATCATTGTGTTTTCTTCAGTAATTTTGGAGGTGGGATTATTTAGGATTCCAAGTCGAGCGATACGGCTTTTTTTCTGATAAGTAGAGAAATAAAAGTCATTTATAGTGATAAAGCAAGAGAACAACATTTAAAGTGAAAGGATCTTAAAGCGGTTTCCAAAATGATGAAAAATCTCAGACAAGCCCTAAAATGTATAAAAGGGTATTCCAGTTATATAAAATTATCCCCAATCCACAGGGCTACTACCCCTGGGACCCCTACTGATCATGGGAATGGGGCCCCTTTAACCTGTAGAGCTCCCCGAAACAAACAGAGAGGCCAGTCAGGCATGTGTGCTGTACTCTTATCTCCAGATCTCTTAGGGCTCATGCACACGACTGTATGTATTTTGCAGTCCGCAAAAAATACGGACGACATCCATGTGCATTCCATATTTTGCGGAACGGAACAGTTGGTCCTTAATAGAACAGTACTATCCTTGTCTGTAATGCGGACAATAATAGGACATGTTCTATTTTTTGGGGGAACGGAAATACGGACATACGGAGTAACCCGTTTTTTTTTTGCGGACCCATTAAAATGAATAGTTACACATACGGTCCACAAAAAAAAAATTGAACGGACACGGAAAGAAAATAAGTTCATGTGCACGAGCCCTAAAAGTAATGAATGGAGCAGCTGCGCACATGCCTGACTGGCCAATCTGTTCATTTGAGAGGGCTCCATGGGGTATAGGGGATAAACTTTATATAAATTGTTATACTCCCGTTATACTCCCCTAAAAAAAAATAATTGTTATACTCCCCTTGTTCTCCAACGCTGTTCTCTGCGGCGCTGGTTCGGTTGTCCTGCCTCTGCTCATTTACAAACAGCAGCTGTGACATGCTGGAATACACGTGACCAATAGAGCCAATCACTGCTCTCAACTGTCCCATCATTTTCACGTAGATTGCAGACACATTCCAGATACCTGTATGTACTCTGTGTCCTCATTCCATGTCCATAAAAATTGCTCTTATTCTGCTGGATAACAGCTCCCAAGTGCCTGGCTGGGCAGGGTTTGCTGTTCCCTGTGCCCAAAGCAAACCAGCCTTAAAGGGGTTGTCCGCTTTTTTATATTGATGACCTATCCTCAGGATAAGTCATCAATATCAGATTGGAATTCAGACCCCCATCGGCACTGGTATGAGCACTGCCTTCTCTTCATAGTTTACCTGCTTGCCATCGCAACTGCAGTGGTGATCGGGTGTAATGACAACTCTGCTGTCCCTGTTCACTGCAATGGGATGGCCCCGTCCTGTTCAATTGGATAGGAAGGAGCCGTTCCACTGAAGTGAAAGGGGAAGGGGGGGGGGGGGGGGCTGAGATGTAATTACACCTGCTCACCTATGCGGATGCGACAGCAAGCAGGTTAACAATAAAGAGAAGGCAGCGCTCATATGAGCACTGCTTTCTCTTCATCTGATCGGCAGGGTTGCAAGGAGTCGGTTCCCTGCCGATCTCCTAGCAAGAGGGGAGGGCTGCTTTAGCTGCTCATCTCTTGGGATTGGTAGCAGGTAGAGATATGGGCCTGGTCTTGTTGGCTTGGAAAGCTATATCTCTACCTTCTACCAATCTCAAGATATCTGGTTTGCTTTGGGCACTTGGAACAGCAAAGCCCACCCAGCTGGGCACTTGGGAGCCGCTTTTCTGTAGAATATAAGTGCTCTTCCTGGACATGGAATAAAGACACAAAGTGCACACATGTACAGTATGTCTGGGATGTGGCTGCAATCTTCTGTGGGGCAGTGCTCTTAGTTATATTAGTGAAAATGACAAAATATATTCCCTTTAAGGACAGTGACTGCAGCGCTAACTGCTGCAGTTTGTAAAGAAACAGCGGCAGGAGGACCTATGCAACGCTGCAGAGAACAACGCTGGAGTAAGGGGAGAGTGTAACATCCATTGTAGGGCTTGTGCAAGATTGTTAATTATCTTGGGCAACTCCTTAAACATGCACACTGATAATGTACGAATGTACATTTAAGGACATTTACAACTTATGTGTCTCTAATGCATTGCCCTTGCTGTCATGCGACTATTTTAGAACAGTGATTTGGCTGTGAAAACCATTAAAGTCAATAGAGGAAAGGTCGTGTGTGACAAAATCTGACATCTGGATTTTTTGTGACTCTTGCGTTGCAGCATTGCGACACCACTGACAAACATTACATGAAAGGTTGCATGACACATCGTCATGCAGCTAAACTATTGAGCAAGATCTGTAGTCCAAATAAAGCTGCATTAGGTGGTATGCAATGCTGTGGACTTCAGCTGTCGATCAGCCACACTACAAAGAGTCGTCATGTTACAGTTAAGCTACTGCCACACGTAGTGGATGTGCTACATTTTACCATAGACTGGCGTTTTACCCCTTGCACTGTCAGAGGATACATCTAATTTATGGTGAGGGACACACCTAGTGATATCTTAGGCCTCTTTCACACGGGTGTTGCGGGAAAATGTGCGAGTGCGTTGCGGGAACATGCGCGATTTTTCCGCGCGAGTGCAAAACATTGTAATGCGTTTTGCATGCGCGCGAGAAAAATCGGCATGTTTGGTACCAAAACCAGACTTCTTCACAGAAGTTCGGACTTGGGATCGGTGTTCTGTAGATTGTATTATTTTCCCTTATAACATGGTTATAAGGAAAAATAATAGCATTCTGAATACAGAATGCATAGTAAAATAGCGCTAAAATAAAAAAAAATTTTACTCACCTTAATCCACTTGATCGCGCAGCCGGCATCTCTTCTGTCTTCTTTCTTTGCTGTGTGCAGGAACAGGACCTGTGGTGACGTCACTCCGGTCATCACATGATCCATCACCATGGTAAAAGATCATGTGATGGATCATGTGATGACCGGAGTGACATCACTACAGGTCCTGTTCCTGCACACAGCAAAGAAAGAAGACAGCAGAGATACCGGCTGCGCGATCAAGTGGATTAAGGTGAGATAAATTATTTTTATTTTTTAACCCCTCCAGCGCTATTTTACTATGCATTCTGTATTCAGAATGCTATTATTTTCCCTTATAAGCATGTTATAAGGGAAAATAATAATGATCGGGTCTCCTTCCCGATCGTCTCCTAGCAACCGTGCGTGAAAATTGCACAGCATCCATACTTGCCTGCGATTTTCATGCAACCCCATTCATTTCTATGGGGCCTGCGTTACGTGAAAAACGCACAAAATAGAGCATGCTGCGATTTTCATGCAACGCACAAGTGATGCGTGAAAATCACCGCTCATGTGAACAGCCCCATAGAAATGAATGGGTCGGGATTCAGTGCGGGTGCAATGCGTTCAACTCACGCATCGCATCCGCGTGGAATGCTCGCCCGTGTGAAAGGGGCCTTAGGTGCATTCTCATGCAGTCCATGTGCCTTAACAGAAATCTATGAAAGCCCACAGCAGTCTGCATTTATGCTAGTTTTTGGGTTCCACCCCCTTTCTCACCACGTCCTCGTTTTGGAAAACGGCGACAGTGTTAATGGGTCCGAAATCGTGATGCGGGGTGCACACAGCTGGTGCCCGTGTATTGCGGACCCACTGTTTGCGGGCCGGGCAACGGTCGTGTGCATAAGCCCTTAGACTATGTGAACATGTAGAGGAAATGCAGCTAATTTTCCATCTCAATTTGTGTAAAGCAAATTGGTAATGTATCGCTGTAGCAGCCATGTTAAAGAGCTTTTAACAAATCCAATCAACAGGCTGTGGAAAATATCACCATGGCATGTGCTTTTGAATTGTGGTTCGACAGAATAATTCATAAAAAAAAAATAATAATAATGAAACTAGCCTGGACAAAAACGATCATATGAGTGCGGGACAACAGCCCCGCGGGTGGCCCGACGTGCACAGCATCATTGTAATCTATGATGCTGTGTACTCCTGTGCGCACTATGTATGCCGCTCCAGGACATATGGCCCACTTACGGACGTATGTCTCGGAGGGCATATGGTCGTGTGCATAAGCCCCAAGATGTCTTGCTACCATCACCCCTCTTTGTATCACATGGTCGTCGGCCAAGTGCCATGTTGGGTGCTAGTCGATAGGAGATGCCTCATTTACTGCCATGACTCTTGGTGATGTTACGGACTTTAGTTCTGTATATCTTTGTGAATATATATATTTTTTATCATAGTTTAGTAAAATATTTTTCGCACCTAAATCATGTTAAGTCTATTTTTTCCCGAACCTCAGATCCCACGATAATTCACACATACAGGAGGAGACTTATCAAAACTGGTGAAAAGGAAAACAGGATTAGTTGCCCATAGCAGCTAATCAGATCAGGTAAAATCAGATTGGTTGCTACGGGCAGCTAAGCCAGTTTTCCACTACACCAGTTTGAATAAATCTCTACTAGTTTATGAGACCAGCATATTCATGAGCAGACTGCAGACTGTGAATCACCATCCTGTAGGGTAAGCAGAAGTGGGGGCAGCATCTTCTCACGAGCATACTGGACTCATAAATGATGAGTATTAATTCAATGCTCCTAGTAGCTAAATGGCACTGTTTTAGGCCAGTTAGCTACCAGGAATATGGATCTGTACTGTAGCTGTAATATTACATAAGGCAACATATTAACCGTTTCAGGATACAGCCTATTTTTTATTTTTTTTGCATTTTTCCTCATCTGCCTTCTTTGTGTGGTAAAATTACGAAAAAATTGAAATTCTGCCAATGTTTTTGTGTTTCGTTTTTAAGGAGTTCAGTCTGAAATGGAAAACTTTTTTATGTTTTTGTCTACATAGCTGTGTGAGGGGAAAAGTAGTTTTTAATGACTTTTTGGTCACTTTTTATTCAATTTTTGGGGGGACAAGGTGACTAAAAATCGGGCAGGAATAATATTTTTATATTTTAATAGGTTAGACATTTTCTGAATTACCAATACCTGATATTCTTTTTTCTATACACTGAAAAAAAAAAAAAAAAAAAAGGGAACACTTAAATACCACATCCTAGATCTCAATGAATGAAATATTCCAGTTCCAAATCTTTATTCATTACAATAAAACATAAAGAAATTAGGTCTGGATTTGGAATAATACTCAAGTGGAAAATCTAATTTCAGGCTGATCCAACTTCAGTGCCTTAAGACAAATGCCTTAAGACAAGGAAATGAGGCACAGTAGTGTGTGTGGTCTCAGAGTGCCTGTATGACCCTCCTACAACACCTGGGCATGCTCCGGATGAGGCAGCGGATGTTGTCCTGAAGGATCTAATCCCAGACCTGGATTAAAGCCTCAGTCAACTCCTCGACAATCTGTGGTGCAACGTGGCGTTGGTGGATGGAACGAAACATGATGTCCCAGATGTGCTCGATTGGATTCAGGTCTGGGGAACAGGCAGGTCAGTCCACAGCATCAATGCCTTCATCATGCAGGAGCTGTTGACACACTTCAGCCACATGTGGCCTAGCAATGTTATGCATCAGAAGGAACCCAGGGTCCACTGCACCTGCATAAGGCCTCACAATGGGTTTAAGGATCTCATTCCGGTACCTAATGGCAGACAGGGTACCTCTGGCTAGCACTTGGAAGGCTGTGCGGCCCTCCAAAGAAATGCCTTCCCAACACTATTACTGAACCTCTGCCAAACCGGTCATGCTGGAGGATGTTGCAGGCAGCAGAACGTTCTCCACGGTGTCTCCAGACTGTCACATGTGCTCAGTATGAACCTGCTCATATCCGTGAAGAGCACAGGGCACCAATATCAAATCTTGGTGTTCTCTGGCAAATGCCAATCGCCTTGCATGGTGTTGGGCTTACATACCACCCTTATGGAGTCTGTTTCGGACAGTTTGAGCAGACACATGGATACAGTATTAGTGGCCTGCTGGAGGTCATTTTGCAGTGCTCTGGCACTGCTCCTTCTGTTCCTCTTTGCACAAAGGAGGGGGTAGCGGTCCTGCTGCTGGGTTGTTTCCCCCCTACGGACCCCTCCACGTCTCCTGGCATCTGCTCCATGCTCTGGACACTGTGCTGATAGACCCAGCTAACCTTCTTGCCACAGCTCGCATTGATGTGCCATCCTGAATGACCTGCACTACCGGGGCAACTTCTGTGGGTTGTAGACACTGCCTCATGCTACCTTTAGGCCTCTTTCACACGGGCGTCATGTTTTTTGCCCGGATAAGAGGCGGGTGCGTTGCGGGAAAATGCGCGATTTTTCCGCGCGAGTGCAAAACATTGTCATGCGTTTTGCACTCGCGTGAGAAAAATCGCGCATGTTTGGTACCCAAACCCGAACTTCTTCACAGAAGTTCGGGCTTGGGATTGATGTTCTGAAGATTGTATTATTTTCCCTTATAACATGGTTATAAGGGAAAATAATAGCATTCTGAATACTGAATGCTTAGTATAATAGTGCTGGAAGGGTTAAAAATAATAAAAAAGTTAACTCACCTTCTCCTCTTGTTCGGGTAGATGCCGGTCTGTTCTTTAGCTGTGGGCTGAATGACCTGAGGTGACGTCAGATCACATGCTCCAATCACATGGTCCATCACCATGGTGATGGATCATGTGATCTGACATCACCACAGGTCCTTCAGCCCACAGCTAAAGAACAGACCGGCATCTACCCGAACAAGAGGAGAAGGTGAGTTAACTTTTTTATTATTTTTAACCCTTCCAGTACTATTATACTAAGCATTCTGTATTCAGAATGCTATTATTTTCCCTTATAACCATGTTATAAGGGAAAATTAATACAGTGAATAGACTGTCACCTAGAACCCATGCGTGAAAATCGCACCGCATCCGCACTTGCTTGCGGATGCATGCGATTTTCACGCAACCCCATTCATTTCTATAGGGCCTGCGTTACGTGAAAAACGCACAAAGAGGAGCATGCTGCGATTTTCACACAACGCACAAGTGATGCGTGAAAATCACCGCTCGTGTGCACAGTCCCATAGAAATTAATGGGTCAGGATTCAGTGCGGGTGCAGTGCGTTCACCGCACGCATCGCACCCGCACGGAAAACTCGCCCGTGTGAAAGGGGCCTTAGAGGTGAGAGCAATGACAAAATGCAAAAGTGACAAAAAAAAAACAGCCAAAAAGGATGAGAACAGTAAAATGGCCTGTGGTCCCCACCTGCAGAACCACTCATTTATAGGGGTGTCTTGGTAATTGCCTATCATTTATACCACAACAGCAGGAGAAATTGATTCACAATCAGTGTAGTTTCATAACTGGACAGGTTGATTTCACAGAAGTGTGATTGACTTGGAGTTACATTGTGTTGTAAGTGTTCCCTTTATTTTTTTTTGAGCGCTGGGTATGTAAAATTAGGAAGTGGGGGGGGGGGGGGGATTTGAACTTTTATTTTTATTTTTATCTTTGCTGTAATTTTTTGTCCCCTTAGGAGACTTGAACATGCAATCTTCTGATCGATTGTCCCATAGACTGCAAAATAATACTATTCTTGTCTATGGAATTCTGACACTCTGCCTGAGAAGCTGTGCCTCATACACGGCTTTTCAGGCAGTTAGCCATGACAGCCCTGGGAACTTCCTCAAAGCCCGAGGTTGTCATGGGAACCAAATCGGACCCCATAGGGGTGCTGATCGGAGGACACAGGGAGCTCCCTCTGTTTAACCCTTCAGATGCCACAATCACTATTAACCGTGGCATCTGAGGGGTTAGAGGGGTTATCCAAAGAGTAAAACATGCCCCCCAATGCCCCGGCCCCTCATATATATTATACTTACCCTGCTCCCCGGCATCTGTGTTGTTCCTGTTCCCGCACTGATGCCACTACCCATTGCACATATCAAAACATCCGCCGACAGGGGAAGCAGCCAATAGCAGGCCGCAATGGGGATGAGCCTTCCTAGCATCGCAGTATATGCAGCAGTGGCCATGCAGGGATCAGGAGCAACACGAGTGCCAGGGATCTGGGTAAGTATAATCTATATGAGGGTCCTGGCATTGGGGAGGATGTTTTACACTTTGGATAACCCCTTTAAGTAACCTGGATCAGCATCATTGCCAATCCCAGTTACTGCAGCTGGGTGTATTATACAGCTTGTTCGTGTGCATGTTAGGGTTAAATGGGTTGTCCAGCTTTTACTAAGTGATGGCCTTTCCCTAGGTTAAGCCATCAACAGCTGATCAGTGGGGGTCTGGCACCCCACACTCCTTCCAATCAGCAATAGAAATCAGGGCTGGAACTACACAGCACTGTCAACTATGTAGAGTAGGGAGCTTGTTACTACAGTGCTGCTTCCACTAAGTCAATAGAAGCAGTGCTGTAGTGGCGAGCTCTGTCCACTACACAGTTAACAGAACTGTGTAGTTCTAGCACCAGAGCTACACCCAAACTGCTCATTAGCTAGTGATGGCCTACCCTGAGGATAGGCTATCACTTAATAAAAGCTGAAAGACTGCTTTAAGTTGCAAGGATTACTTAAAGGAAAAACTGTCGGCCGCTAAAGCGAGTCATTGGCTGGAGTGGTGCATGTGACCATGCCCATGGCTAGCCAGATTTAAACAATGATGGCACTGGGTGATGGAGACAGCGGAAGACCGGAGTGGCGTGGAGCAGGTAAGTATGAATCTTCATTTTCAGGAGGTAGGCTGCGGGCATTATATAAAATATAATTATTACTGGAAAACCCTTTAAGAACATGACTAATCACAATGTAACAGTGTTTAGTGTGTTTTTGAAGCAAGAAATATGAGTGAAAATATCTGCAGAAAACAAACAAATCGCCTTAAACAAGCCTGTTTCTGCCTAATATATACGGTACTAAAAGAGAAAGCTTCCCCTCGCAGTTAATCAGAGCTGACAATGTCTAGAGCAAATGATGCAAAAAGTTTTAGCCCTGTGGTCAAGTCTAGATAATAACACTAAAGTTTAGAAGCTCTGGTCTCCAATGCTTATAATTTAGTGTGACAGACTGTTGCTATGGGGGTCATAACAAAGAATATATGTTACAGTGAACTTAGTATATCTTACAAAATAGCTGACAAAATGGCAGAAAGGTTATGCTGGAGAGTCTAATATTGTCTTTGTCTTGGTAAAAGTCATCTTTCTTGAGCAAGGTGTGATGAGTAGAAATCCTGACCTCACACAGCTTATTTGAGACAAATGCTTGGCAAAAAAACTTGCCTTTTACTCAATCTAACAGGTTATGGAGTGTGATAGCAGAAAGAAATGACAATCTATTCTGAATATATTAAGCTGCTGCTTTCCGAAAACAATTTCAGGTGCAATAAAGGAAGTGATCCATAAGCCTGTAAAGGCTTCTATAACATCTAGCCCACACACTATTAATGCTACCAATCTTCTCCTTAACTCAGAATCATCACAACTGTGAATGTTAACTACTTTTTAAAAAGGAACAGTACTACAATAAAGAGCTACAGAAAATACTAGTGCATCTCATAAATCAGAATATCATCCAAAAGTTGTAAATATATATCATTTATATTCTATAATCTAAATATATTTCAGTAATTGAATTAAAAAAGTGAGACTCCTATATGGGATAGATCCATTACGCACAGAGTGATCTGTTAATGCTGATAAATATGGCTGCTGAGGCTACTGCTAGGTTCTCTATGGGGTTTAGGTCAGGTGAGTTTGCTGGCCAATCAAGCACATTGATACCGTGATTTTTAAACCAGGTATTGGTACTTTTGGCAGTGTGGGCAGGTGAACTTGAAACAGGAATGGTTCCGGATTCAATGGAGATCCTCTTTAAAACTTCTTCTTTATTTAAACATTCATTAACAGCAGACAGCCACATGGTGCACAAGACATGTTGACGCGTTTCGGGTATTGGACCCTTAGTCGTAACGTGTGGGCAGGTGCCAGGTCCTGCTGGAAAATAAAATCAGCATCTCCATAAAGTGCGTCAGCAGAAGGAATCATGAAGTTCTCTAAAATATCCTTCTAGATGGCTGTGCTGACTTTGGACTTGATATAACAAAATGGACCAGCACCAGCAGATGGAGTGGCTTCCCAAACCATCACTGACTGTGGAAACTTCACACTGGATTGGAACTTGGATTGTGCGTCTCTCCATTCTTCTTCAAGACTCTGGGACCTTTATTTGCAAAAGAAATGCAAAATTTGCTTTCATCTGAAAACAGGACTTTGAACAACTGAGCAACAGTCCAGTCCTCTTTCTCTTCAGCCCAAGTAAGATGCTTATGATCTTGTTTCTGGATCAGGAGTGGCTTGACACAAGGGATGCATCAGTTGAAGCCCATGTACTGAATACATGTGTGTGGTGGCTCTTGAAGCACTGACTTAAGCCGCAGTGAAGCTCCCCCAAATTCTTAAATGGCCTTTTCTTGACAATCCATGAAGATACAAATTAGGGTATGTTCCCCTGACAGAATTTGAAAATGTGACTATAAAATTTAGTTTTTAACCCCCCTTTTTATATTCTGACGCTTTTTTACAATGCTTTATTTTAACCAGTGGGTTTATCAATGCGATGCTAGGAAGGCTTGTCCCCGTCTGCTATTGGCTGCCCCCCCGGACACCAGATGTTTTCATCCATGCCAGGCGGAACAGGAGTGGCGCAGGTAGCGGGGAGCCAGGTAAGTAGATTCTATGAGATGAGACATTTGATAATCTCGGATAACCCTTTTAAAGAAAAAACTACATTATTTAGCTCATGGTTTTTGGTGCAGATACACACCACAAACCGCACACAAAAAAGCTTGGACATGTACCCAGCATTTTTTTGATGTTACCCATTCATTTCAATGGGAGACTCAGCGTGGATTCTGCCCCAAGATAGAGCATGCTGCTTCTTTTTTCCATGTGGAAAACAAACAAGTGCTGCTTCCTAATGAAATTAATGGGAGGCTATTTTGAGACATGTTTTGGGGCTGATTTAGAGGACAAAACGTGCCAAAAACCAGTGCCATAAATTTTTGTATGAACTGGTCCTTAAATTCCTTGACACATTGATAAACAATTAGAAATCTTAACCCCTTAGTAACCAGCCTGTTTTGGGCCTTACTGACCAAGCGTTCTTCCTTTTTTCATCGTCGCGAGCTATAACTTTTTTATTTTTCCATCTATATAGCTTTATGGGGGATTGTTTTTTGTGGGACAAGTTGTAGTTGTTAATAGCGCCATTTTGGGGTACACAACTTTCTGATTAACTTTCATTAACTCGTTCTGGGAGGGAGATGGGAAAAACAGCAATACTGCCACTGTGTTTTTACGTTATAAATTTTACGGTGTTCATTTTTTCGGTATAAGTAACATAATATCTTTATTCTCGGGGTCAGTACGATAACAGTAATACCAAATACATAGTTTTTTTACGTTTCACTACTTTTTTTGCAATAAAAACCCTTTAATAGAAAAAAATGTTTTTGCTTTGCCACTTCCCAAGACCCATAACTTTTTTATTTTTCTTTATATGGAGTTGTGTGAGAGTTTTATTTTTGGGGGACAACTTGTATTTTTTATTGGTATCATTTTGGAGTAAATGGCGCTTTTTGATTGCTTGTTATTACGTTTTATGGTGGCAACTAAGAATAAATTAGCAATTCTGTTTTTTTTTTTTTTATGGTGTTCACCCAAGGGAATAATTTACGTGATATTTATGTAGTACGGGTCGTTACGGATGCCGCAATACCAAACATAAGGGGGAATTTTTTTTTATTTTTTTTTTACATTGAAAAGCGTATTTTCAATGAAAAAAAAAGCATAATTTTTTAATGGGATTTTTTTTTATTGAATAAATAAGTTATTTTTTCTTTTTACCACTTAATAGTTCCACAAGGTGACTATAACAGACAGCTTTTTGATTGCATTTTAATGGCAATGCTATTGTGACACTGACCAGCAGGCTGAGCCACAGAGGCGCAGCATGCTGGAACTTACTCAAGGCTGGTCTGGGGCCTACATTAAACCCCAGGCAGCCTTCACACACATCGGCAACCCGCAATTGCACTTGCGGGGTGCAGATGGGAGACAGAGGGAGTCTGCTTCCTCTGTCAACACTTTACATGCGGCGGGCACCATTGTCCGCGGCATGTAAAGTGTTAAACAGCCCGTCTCGGCACTGCCGATCCGAGCAGGGCAGCAGCTTCCATGTGAAAAAAAGGCGGCCCAGCCTAAGGCCCATTAGTGACCGCCGTAAAAACACGTATGGGTGGTCACTAAGCGGTTAAAGGGGTATTCCAGCCTCTAACCCATTTTAATTAGGCCCTGGACAGTGTTGTACATAAAGTAAAAAATGCACTCGTCTGCTCCTCATTGCTCAGTTTCAGTGCGGAGACTCCGATTCACACATCTTCTGATTGCTGGTGTGTCTCTTCTGGGTTATGTACAGCTTGGGGACATGTCATTGCTGAGGCCAGTGAACGCCTGCAGTGGTACACATTCTCTCCAGAGATTTTTACATGCTCGGGACCAGAAAAAGCACAAACTGGAGCATCAGCACTGGAACAAAGCGGTGGGGAGTAGGCAAGTGCATTTTTTTTTACATTAAAGTACAATATTGAACAGGGCCTAATTAAACTGAGGTTTTGGGCTGGAAAATGCCAGGCCAGTTTCTCACAGGCAAAAGTGCTGGCCCAAATGCCAGTCTAAAGATCAGAACTGAAAGCCTAGCTCAATAATGTAGCATAAATGTGCCTGTATTATGGTTTTGTGAAACTGGACTAAAATAAAGTTCATGTCATGATGTATCAGATACAACCGAACATGTAACATGGTCTTGGAGTAAATTTGTGGGAAGTGTCTTCCAGTCCTGTTGAGGACACATAACTGAACTAAGGAATAGAATGCAGATCGACAGAAAAATATGGAAATATACATAGCACTATGGATTTTGCTATATTTGTAAAAAAGCAGTTTCCACAGCAGAAAACGTAACTAAACTACTAAGCTATGTAAACTACTGGGGGCACGTTAAGGGGCTATCTAAAATAATTTTTGGCACTATACTATAGGGGACTCTTTAAGCTACTGGGGGCACTATAAGGGGCATTTCAATTACAGGGGGCACTATATGGGCATGTAAGCTGCTGGGGGCATTATAGAAGGGCCTTGTTATTTCTGGGGGCACCATATGGGAGCATTATAATTACCGGGGGCACTATAAAGTGGACTTATTACTTCTGGAAGGACTACTGAAGGTACTATGAGAAAAATTATTTCTATTATGAGGAACTTTTACTTCTACTGTGGGTATTATTGGGGGTGTTATTATTATGTGGCACAATATGGAGGGCACTACTGCTAACGGGGGTACTTTCTGGAGCATTATCACGGTTTGGACACTATTACTAATGAGGGCACTCTGGGAAAGCATTATTATTATGAGAGGGATTTTAGGGAGAAATGTTACTGTGGGTGGCCTACATATATGATGAAGGAAGATGAGGAAAGAGAAAATCTACGTCACACTGGATTTAAGATGTATGTGGAGCTGCATCCTCTTGTATATTTGGTAGTGGTGAATGTAATGTCCATCCAAAAATGTCTCACCCGTTTCTTCGGCGCCATTCTATGCAGCTCTGGTCTGTTAAACTGCAGTGGATACTTGCCAGTATATGGCTTGTTACTGCTGCAGCCAATTACCAATCAGTGATTGACTACAGTGGTGACATGTTATATACCTGCACATCAGTCTGTACATCACCGACACAGTGACAGTTATGCACACTGCCCTGTTATATCACTGCCAGTCTTTGTTTCCATGGCCGCAGCAATGGTGCCAGCCCGTCCCATGCATCATCACTGCAGCAATATAGACAAAGCACTCAGACTTGAATGGCGGGGTATGTAACAGCTGAGAATTGTTGATTTTTTTTTTTCCCATATGCTGCTGCCATATTTTATTTTTAACTACTGGGCAACCCATTTTATTATGGGGTGTTTGTGATTCAAGGGCATTGTCAGGATGTGGAATAGGGGCATGTCCTCTAAAAAGGAGCGGGTGTATGTCGGTAAAAAATTTGGTCTGTCCATGAATTTTGGGGGTTGGTAATCCTGGCTTCAATCCTGAATTTGCTCTGCAGCTACACACTATCCCAAATGATAATCTGTGGAGCCACTGCATGCAACAGTCTGTCAGCCCTAGTAGCGACACGAGGGGCACTAGCAGCTCAGTAGTATGTGCAGGACATCTACATGTGTTGCCTCTCATGGCAGGGCTTCCAACTGCTATTTTTAGCAGGGCAAAACTCACTTAGACACAGCAAAGGCATCCTACGATGGCCAGATTATCAACAATTGAAACATAGAATGTGTCGGCAGATAAGAACTATTTGGCCCATCTAGTCTGCCCAATATACTGAATACTATGGATAGCCCCTGGCCCTATCTTATATGAAGGATGGCCTTATGCCTATCCCATGCATGCTTAAACTCCTTCACTGTATTTGCATCTGCCACTTCTGCAGGAAGGCTATTCCATGCATCCACTACTCTCTCAGTAAAGTAATACTTCCTGATATTACTTTTAAACCTTTGCCCCTCTAATTTAAAACTATGTCCTCTTGTAGCAGTTTTTCTTCTTTTAAATATTCTCTCCTCTTTTACCTTGTTGATTCCCTTTATGTATTTAAAGTTTCTATCATATCCCCTCTGTCTCGTCTTTCTTCCAAGCTATACATGTAAAGGTCCTTTAATCTTTCCTGGTAAGTTTTATCCTGCAATCCATGTACCAGTTTAGTAGCTCTTCTCTGAACTCTCTCCAAAGTATCAATATCCTTCTGGAGATATGGATCTCCAGTACTGAGCACAATACTCCAAATGAGGTCTCACTAGTGCTCTGTAGAGCGGCATGAGAACCTCCCTCTTTCTACTGGTAATGCCTCTCCCTATACACCCAAGCATTCTGCTAGCATTTCCTGCTGCTCTAGGACATTGTCTGCATTGAGAATTTAGGGGACCACTTGGGCCACCAGCTGCCTGCAAGTGTGCAGGATCTACACAAGCCCAGCTGCAACATCTGTCGGCATATGTGCCGCAGGAAACTATACAGAACCTGTATGCCCAACCCTATCTCCTCTTGTAATCAGTCTAGAGCCTGCCCCAACATAGTACTAGAGCCTCCTGTTAATTGAACAGTTTTCCCCAATAAGCTTATTGAACATAGTTATCACTTACATCATTACATTCACACATAGAAAGCTGCATTCAATTCCAACAAATCCTCATTGATGCCTTTTTCTTTATGTCAGTGAGTGTATACAGTAAAGTAATAGTGATGGCTAAACGTTTGTAAGTAAAAAAAAAAAAAATAATTACTAAGATACTGGCATCTCTCCATTCCATCAAGATAGCTATTTTTTGCAAAAGTACGTGCAGCCACGTTTGATAAGCAAGTTAGCTGCAGGGGCCATCAAAAGTACAAATAGACCATTTACTGTATCTTGTATATAGGAAGAACAGAAGTGTTGGTGACTGCATCAAGACGGAACTTTATTGTAATTGAATTCCTGCAAGTCTCTTGTAATACTAAGTCCCAGCAGTGGGGGAACTCCTGCATTACTGAAGGAGAACTGCTTGCCAATTTCATCTGTGTTTTTGGCGTATACAGAAGGCAGCTATTGTTTCTTTTATGCAGTAGGATGTGCAGACAGACAACTGTCTCTGTAGCATCAGCTAAAGGAGCGGCTACCCTGTGAGTCAATGTTTCACCCATTAACTGGCCTTCCAACATAGAGCCTTGTGGAGTAGGAGAGCTACCTGCAGGCATCTGTTCTAGGGTTCAGTATGGAATAGGGTACTTGGGGTGTCTTGCTGAGAGACCTTTGACGTAGATCTAATAAGGTACTGCAGAGAAGGCCATAGCTGGCTTAGGGAGTCTTATAGCCAGGCAATCCTCCATGAGATAAGGGTTCTGTATATTCTTTTATTCCCCCAATGAGCACTGCCTGAGCTATAATACTCCCTATATCATATGTGGCGAAGTACTTCCCTCCAGATCAGTGAAGGGTCAAAGAAAATAACATAAAAGTGTAGAACCTTCAAAAAGATGAGGCATTTAAAATAAAATTTGCTAAAGCTAAATTCGTTATTCAATTGCAGTTCTGCGCTGGAAACAGGCGTTTCAGTCAGTATAGTAAAGGAATTTCACTGGAAATAGAGCTCCATTAAATAAGACATAAAAAAAAAAATGTAACTAATAAATTCACCTAGAATCAAAGGACACATGCCAGGGAGCTTACTACAAGGTTGGTGTCGGCCCTCCATCCACACCGTACAGTAGAACATTAAGCAATAGAAATTAGTAGCACTGTACCATGTGTTTCACAGCTTTAGCAAGCAGTTGTCTCCCAGCTGGCTTGTCAAAGTCAGCAATAATCCAGATGGTGACTGCATAAATGACATCCTCATCTGAAAATAACAAATTCCACAGTCTAAGCATTTCACTGTTGGCATCATTAACATTACGCACTACACAAATAAGAGATTATTATTTAACATGCTCAAAATAAAAATACATTTACAAGCAAAGAATAGACAGAGAAATGCAATGGCAATAATCAAATCAAAACATTTACAAGGTTTTAAATCACCAATACTGAGAAAATACACCCCAAAGAGATATTCAAATCCAGAGCATCGTTACGCATTATTGAGGCCTACATATACTGCATCATTACGCGGAGCATTCCAGACATACAAGAATGAGGCCATAACTCTCAAGTGAAAATAATAGAAAAACCGTCACCCGCTTTCTCCATTTTATACAAATGTTCCTGACAGTTCGGATGGTCTACTTCAGGAAAAGAGCTTTTTTGATCATCATAACACGCTGCTGGCGGAGGCTTCCGCCTAGCAGTGTTGCTGGTGAAGTCACCGGCTCTGATGGGGGGGGGGGGTTTAGCGCTGCCCTAGCCATTTTACAGGCTAGGGCAGCGCTAAAGCCCGCCCATTAGTGCCAGTGATGTCACCGGGCGGAAGCCTCCATCTAGCAGTCCCTATGGAGAACCCGGTACGTCACTGGATCTCAATAAAATGCCTTTGCCCTAAGCAATCCAGTGCCGGGAAAATGAGAGCAACGGAGGATGAAATGCTCTGATGCTCATTACACAGGGGGGCTGCCTGGGTGAAATTCAGCTCTGAACCTGGACAACCCCTTTAAAGGGAATGTGTCACTGAGAATTTTTTCTGCCAGTCAAAACCAGATAAGGACATATAATCTTTTATGTTTTATTTTCAGATTATAGACTTTTTTTTTTTTAACCTATTTCCGGAGCATGATTATGGGATGTTTGTTAACAGCATTTCGAGCTATGCTTTACAGCACACACAATGGTTTTGGCTGACAAGAACTGATGGAAATAACTGACCAAATAAGAAATGTAACAACTAACTGACCTCCTGACGAAGCCTCTCCAGGTGAAACGTACGTCGAGGTGCAGCCTTTGGTCACACGCTCTGGGTCCGGCATACCATGGGTAATACATGTTTTGTTGTTTTGCTCAGTTAGTTGGTACATTTATTTTTATATCTCTATCACCACCTGCACTTGGCACACTTGCCTCTGTCTGTATTGTACAGTTCAATGGCTATGTGCATACCTTATGCGGCCATCCCAAGTTTTTGGGTGGGCTACTTTGCCTTGTGCTATTTGTACAT
Organism: Bufo gargarizans; assembly: GCF_014858855.1. Taxonomy (NCBI): domain Eukaryota; kingdom Metazoa; phylum Chordata; class Amphibia; order Anura; family Bufonidae; genus Bufo; species Bufo gargarizans. The sequence goes on from NC_058082.1 coordinate 188,660,382, forward strand.
TTTTTCATTTATCTTTCTGTGCATGCAACATACATACCAGTACATGTTACTTTGAGTGAACCTACAGTTCTCACAATTTTCATGCTGATGTATACCTAGGGCTGTGACCTCTTTTCCCTGCCAGCTGGGTGTTTGGGAGAGAGGTTGTATCTGACCTCCTTACATGAGGTCTCCCCCCCTCCTGTACACTTGTGCCTTATGTTTCATATATTGTTTGTTATGTGATCATGTCTCAATAAATTACATATACAGGTCCTTCTAAAAAAAATTGCATATTGTGATAAAGTTCATTATTTTCTGTAATGTACTGATAAACATTAGACTTTCATATATTTTAGATTCATTACACACCAACTGAAGTAGTTCAAGCCTTTTATTGTTTTAATATTGATGATTTTGGCATACAGCTCATGAAAACCCAAAATTCCTATCTAAAAAAATTAGCATATCATGAAAAGGTTCTCTAAACGAGCTATTAACCTAATCATCTGAATCAACTAATTAACTCTAAACACCTGCAAAAGATTCCTGAGGCTTTTAAAAACTCCCAGCCTGGTTCATTACTCAAAACCGCAATCATGGGTAAGACTGCCGACCTGACTGCTGTCCAGAAGGCCATCATTGACACCCTCAAGCAAGAGGGTAAGACACAGAAAGAAATTTCTGAACGAATAGGCTGTTCCCAGAGTGCTGTATCAAGGCACCTCAGTGGGAAGTCTGTGGGAAGGAAAAAGTGTGGCAGAAAACGCTGCACAACGAGAAGAGGTGACCGGACCCTGAGGAAGATTGTGGAGAAGGACCGATTCCAGACCTTGGGGGACCTGCGGAAGCAGTGGACTGAGTCTGGAGTAGAAACATCCAGAGCCACCGTGTACAGGCGTGTGCAGGAAATGGGCTACAGGTGCCGCATTCCCCAGGTCAAGCCACTTTTGAACCAGAAACAGCAGCAGAAGCGCCTGACCTGGGCTACAGAGAAGCAGCACTGGACTGTTGCATGTAATTCAGAAATCAAGGTGCCAGAGTCTGGAGGAAGACTGGGGAGAGGGAAATGCCAAAATGCCTGAAGTCCAGTGTCAAGTACCCACAGTCAGTCATGGTCTGGGGTGCCATGTCAGCTGCTGGTGTTGGTCCACTGTGTTTTATCAAGGGCAGGGTCAATGCAGCTAGCTATCAGGAGATTTTGGAGCACTTCATGCTTCCATCTGCTGAAAAGCTTTATGGAGATGAAGATTTCATTTTTCAGCACGACCTGGCACCTGCTCACAGTGCCAAAACCACTGGTAAATGGTTTACTGACCATGGTATTACTGTGCTCAATTGGCCTGCCAACTCTCCTGACCTGAACCCCATAGAGAATCTGTGGGATATTGGGAAGAGAGAGTTGAGAGACGCAAGACCCAACACTCTGGATGAGCTTAAGGCCGCTATCGAAGCATCCTGGGCCTCCATAACACCTCAGCAGTGCCACAGGCTGATTGCCTCCATGCCACGCCGCATTGAAGCAGTGATTTCTGCAAAAGGATTCCCGACCAAGTATTGAGTGCATAACTGAACATAATTATTTGAAGGTTGACTTTTTTTGTATTAAAAACACTTTTCTTTTATTGGTCGGATGAAATATGCTAATTTTTAGAGATAGGAAATTTGGGTTTTCATGAGCTGTATGCCAAAATCATCAATATTAAAACAATAAAAGGCTTGAACTACTTCAGTTGGTGTGTAATGAATCTAAAATATATGAAAGTCTAATGTTTATCAGTACATTACAGAAAATAATGAACTTTATCACAATATGCAATTTTTTTTAGAAGGACCTGTATTTTATATGTGTGTCTCCCACTTTTCTTTGGGGTTACTGGTTTTTTTTTTGGGTTGGCTCAGCCCTATGAGAGAACTGCCTATTCTTGTCCGCGACAAGAATAGGACATGCCCCATCTATTTTGCAGGGCCGCGGAGCAGAACTACGAATGAGCCCTAATGATGATAAACCTTTGTAAATGACATACCTTCTTTTGTAGCATATTTCATATTTTCAGAAACAACAGCACTCTTGTCTTGAGAATCCAGATAAGAAAATGTTTCGTAATCCTGCAAACTGTAGGTAGCTACAGCAGAAACCACAAATGAAATCAATTACTAAATCGAAAAATAAATCAATTGCTATGCAAAGAGCATTCACACTTCACAACAGAATTGCGCCAGCAATGAGGATGAAACTGCGCCAACATAAATATCACATCAGTTTTCAACAACGCTTCATTGTTAATGGCCGCACGGTTAACTGCCTTTTAGCTGTATCTACCATTAACAGTGAAACTACACTGAGCTGCAGTCAATCCGAACAACACTCTGATCCACACGTTGGGGCGGTTTCAGCCACATTAGAGGTTAACCTCATCCACAGAGTGTCTGCAATGAGTGAACAAAGAATTAACGTGACCGTGCACATTCCATCTACATCAGCCAAACCCTTCCCAACGGCTTGAGTCAAAGGAAATAAAGATCAGGTACATTGGATTTAAACTGCCCGATCCTTTTGTCCTCATAAGATAAGGCTTTCTCCACTCTCCTCTGGAAGCTCAGCTAAACCTAGGACGCATATGTATGCAGTGTCGGACTGGGGTGTCTAGGGCCCACCAGTAAAATGCATTTTGGGGGTCCACCGTATGGATACATTCAAATATTACCTGCTCACACAGCAGCAAGATGCTACCAGATGACTGAATATGGGGGTCCCTGCAGCAGCTTTGAGAAGGTAGGTCCTGGGGAAAAGAGGACACTGGCTAGCTTTCCTCTATACCTAGAAGTCATCTCAGCTCTGATCGTGTCTATAATAATAAACTGGGGAGTTTCTTTAATAATCTATGAAGTTTTTTTATATGACCATAGGCTGGTTGAGGTGCTGTACATTGAATATATGTATGTAGTGCAGTAAGTCTACTGTGTTATGTGCCACTTGTGCAGTGGTGGGAGACTAGGGGCCCACCGGGGGATTCCCCTGTACCCCTGTGGGCCAGTCCAAGCCTGTATGTATGCTACTACTAAGAAGCAACTGCAAGCCCGATGCAGTACTTAAATTGAAGGTACTTAAAGGCTATGTACACATGTGCACCATTTTGAGTCTAAGCTTCTTATTTAAAAATGAAAAAAGCAACCCTGCAAACTATTCAGATTTTATTTTTCGTGACTATGTCTTCAAAGTACAAACCAACTCAGGGGCGTGACTCTTGAGTACTGAAGTGTTTCCATGATTCCCTTTTAGCATACTAAAAAGAGCAGACAAAGGTATGGAAGTAACATATGCCTGCAATTTCTCTATATATGTAGCCTGCATATGCAATGTACATATTCTTTAGGCAGGGATGCATAATTCAATCCCAAGGCTTGCAATAAAACTTAACCCTTTCAGTACCAGGCCACTTTTCACCTTAAATCCCAGGCCGATTTTTGCAAATCTGACATGTATCACTTTATGTGGTAATAACTTTGGAACGCTTTTACTTATCCAAGCCATTCAGAGATTGTTTTCTCGTGACACATTGTAGTTCAAGACCGTGGTAAATTTCTGTCGATATATTTCACCTTTATTTATAAAATAATCAAAAATTTACCAAAAATGTATCTGCTTCTAAGACAGATAGTAATACCTCATAAAATGGTTAGCAATCAACATTCCCCACATGTCTGTTTTATGCTGGCACAAATGTAAATGGTATTTTATCTGTTTAAAGAGGACCTTTCACCTAAAAAAAAAAAGTAAACTAAGACCATAGCTTTACTTACATGCCCCCATGAAGTGTTGATCGTTTTTTCTTTTTTCAAACTGTGCCCCCGTTTGTCCGCTATGCCCCCCCGGAATAATTCCCGCCGTCTATGGTAATGAGCCAGCCTCAAATGGGCTGGCTTTAAAAGTTCTCCTCGGCGTGCCTTCTCTCTTCTCCCTGGCACGGAGCGCATCCAATCAGCGCGCTCCGCTCTTAGCCGGATAGACGAAATCGCTCCAGTTCTCTGAAGTCTCGCGAGAACTGGAGCGTCTTCTCCCTGGCTAAGAGCGGAGCGCGCTGATTGGATGCGCTCCGTGCCAGGGAGAAGAGAGAAGGCACGCCGAGGAGAACTTTTAAAGCCAGCCCATTTGAGGCTGGCTCATTACCATAGACGGCGGGAATTATTCCGGGGGGGCATAGCGGACAAACGGGGGCACAGTTTGAAAAAAGAAAAAACGATCAACACTTCATGGGGGCATGTAAGTAAAGCTATGGTCTTAGTTTACATTTTTTTTTTAGGTGAAAGGTCCTCTTTAAGGACGTTAGAAGGCTTAGAAGTTTAGAAGCTATTTTAACAAAATTTCCCAAACCATTTTTTTAAGCACCAATTCAGTTATAAAGTGATTTTAAGGGGCTTACTTAATAGAAACCACCCATAAATGACCCCATTTTAGAAACTACACCCCTCAAACTATTAAAAACTGATGTTACAAACTTTGTTAACCCTTGAGGTGTTCCACAAGAATTAAAGGAAAATGGAGGTGAAATTTCAAAATTTTACTTTTTTGTAAAATAAACCTCAATATATATTACTCTGATTCTGCAGTTACAGAAATGCCCTATATGTGGCTGTAAACTACTCTATGGGCACGTGGCAGTGGTCAGAAGGAAAGGAGCGCCATATGGATTTTGGAGGCAGATTTCGCTAGAATAGTTTTTAGGCGCCATTTTGTATTCGAAGAGACCCTGACTTACCACTACAGTGGAAACCCCCAAAAAGTGACAACATTTTGGAAACTACACCCCTTAAAATGGATTCTGTCACCAAGTTTTAGGCTATAGAGATACGGACATGCACGGCTAGATCGCCGCTAGCATGTCCGCAATATACCGTTCCTATAGGGCTGTGTGCTTTTATTTTCTTTAAAAAAGGATTTTAGAGATATGTAAATTAGTCTTGTAAGGTGACCAAGGGGCTGTACGAACCTTCTTGGTGCCCAGCCACACCCACCTGTGAAGGAGCCCAACACCGCCTATGTCCTCCGAATCTCCTCCTTTCGTCATCGATAGATAGCCGTAATCTCGCGATGCGCAAGCTCGCGCATGCGTATTGCCGGTATAGTGTTCCTTCCCTGTGCTGGCATCAGCCTCAGGGAAGGAACTGCGCATGCGCGAGCTCGCGCATCGCGAGATTACGGCTATCTATCGATGACGAAAGGAGGAGATTCGGAGGACATAGGCGGTGCTGGGCTCCTTCACAGGCGGGCGTGTCTGGGCACCAGGAAGGTTCGTACAGCCCCTTGGTCACCTTACAAGACTAATTTACATATCTCTAAAATCCTTTTTTAAAGAAAATAAAAGCACACAGCAGCAGGGGGACTCGATGGCCACCCCGCCCCCGGCAGGATACCGCATGTGCTGTGGTCAGAGCTGACCGCGGCAGTGCAAGGGCTAATGCGCCTGCATCAGTGTTTTCACTAATGCCGCGAATACAGCAGGGATCCGGCTATCTGTGACTGCCGGACACCTGCAGCTAATCGGGCGGGTGCAGCTCCTGCGCCCGCCCGATCAGAGAGCCGTAGCTGCACAGCGCTAGGATTTGTGACCCTGATACCAGCGCCGTACATGGACGGCGCTGGTAACCTACAGGTTAAAGGTGTATTAACATAGCATATTGAAAGTATAAATATATAAAGCATAAATATCTGGTAGCTGCACTGCCAAAAACCTTCACCTATCTCACCTACCTATAAGATAACGCAGTCCCCTTCTCTCCTGTTTGTACATGTGCATGCTGCTCTCTCAATTGTAGTTTAATGTGACCTATTGAAATAGTGTTTTACGACTTCCATAAATTATAAGTGATCGCTGCATACATGCATGGCCACCTCATCTCTCCTTACTGAAGTATCACACATGATTCAGGAGACCCCAATCCTGGCAAACAATGCACGGTAAGTACTCGCCTGTCCTTGCCTCCACAAGAGATGCCACTCCTCTACTCTCTGACATGGAAAAGACATGTGACCAGCCACCATCACAAAGAGACAAGCATGCCCTTCACCAAATGATTGGGAGCCACGCAACATGGTATCGTGGGCCACAGGTTGTGCACCCCTGCTTAAGAGTATATGTCTGCACCAGCTATGGAGCTACACTTTACTCTCACATAGTGTTTTACAGACATGTCACCCCTTCCTCCTGTCCATCTTCCATGCTTGAGAGTAAAAAAAACATCTAAACAGTGTTGTAACAGTATTCTGGGAACACATTCTCACAAATATGCAAATCAATATCATGCAATGGCTAAATAAAATAGTACAACTCTACTGCTATGTGTACACTGCAATGATATGCCTCCTTAATGAATTCAGAAACTTGGAACATAAAAGCTTTTGGCCAAAGCCCAAAATGTCCATTGCCAAACACATAAATGGAGCTTTCATTAACTTAAGTGTTTACTTCATTTTACATTGTAAATGTATAGCATTCTATACCTATTTCCATCAGTCAGCAATAACTTTGTAATCATGCATCACTACTGAGAATACTCCTCAAATATTCCACATGCAAGACTTGATTAGCACAAATAAATGATAATCTAACATATAAAGCCGAGTGTATGTGTGTGTGTGTATGTATGTCCGCTAAAGGAATCCGCACCGTCGCATTTACAATCACAAAATTTGGCACACATGTACATCAGGTGTCCGGGAAGGTTTTTAGTCTCGGCTCTCTAGCACATATCACATCACATGACCTACATTAGCCAATAAAAGCCGGCTGGTCTTTCTCCTCATATCCCAACTGCCATACACACAGTCACACGACCCTTATCCGCCAATAGAAGGTCGCAGGCCCTTAGTCTCCACATACACACAGTTTTACACCAGGCTTCAATAACAACCCAGCCATTTTTCTTCACTGCCGTAGGTCAGCTTTAAAGGGGCAGGGCGCTGTGGATGACCCAGTTAAGGGAGTGGAGTGCTGTGGAGGTCACAGTTAAGGGGGCAGCCTGCTGTGGAGGTCACAGTTAAGGGGACGGTCAGCTATGGAGGTCAGTGTCAAGGGACAGATTGCTGTAGAGGCCATGGTTAAGGGGGCGGGGTGTTGTGGGAATCACTGTTAAGGAGATGGGGTACTGTGGAGGTCACTGTTAAAGGGGCAGGCCCGGGGGCGTGGCTAACTGCCGACATGCGCACATGCACTTGAGAGCGGCTCCGTTCCCTGTACCGAATCCTGACTAATCCTGCCATGCTGCCTACACCAAATTCTGAGTGGCAAGTGCAGAGGAGAAGGAGGAAGCCCAGACAGCACGACATGGACCCCAGCAAGGCGCAATCCGCGGCTGAGTAACTTAAGGAGTATGCCCGCCAGGACAGCCAACATGGCACCGCTGCTCCCGCCAGTTCACGTGCAGCTGTGACGCACGGGCAGGCCACGCAACAGATGGAACCTGATGATGCTGGGGAACCAGAAATCACACTGAAAGTGGTGTCGGAGCAGCTCCTAACAGCAATCTCCTCCTGCCAGGACGTGCAACAGCTGAGGGAGAGTGAAGCAGACGGAGGACCGTGTGTCGGCACTGGAGGACTACACCAGACCACTGGACTCAAGACTGCAAGAGGTTGAGCGGTCTGTTGGGCTATGGCGGCAGAAATGCGACGACCTGGAGAACCGGGCCCGGCGCAACAATGTGCGGATCCTGGGTATACCAGAAAGAGCGGAGGGTCGAGATCCTGCCAACTTCCTGGAGGTATGGTTCAAGGCCCAATTCCCCGATGCCACGTTCTCTGCAGCATACGCAGTTGAAAGGGCGCACAGGGTCCCTGCCAGACCGCCTCCCCTGTGAGCCCCGCTGAGGCCTCTGCTAGCCCGCCTGCTCAACTGTAAGGACCGGGACTTAATCCTCAGCGAGGCAAGGAGTAAGGGTGCGCTGGTATATGATAATGCCAATGTGTCGCTATTGCCGTACTTCTCTGCGGACTTGCAAAAGAAGAGGGCCACTTTTGTCTCGGCTAAGAGACGTCTTTGCGAATTGAATCTGCAATATTCGATGGCCTACCCAGCATGTCCCCGAGTGATTGATGGGGACAGACCAGAGGAGTGGCGATACTGGTCCGCAAAGGTCTTATATGGGAACCGCAGCAAATTTTCGCAGACCCCAAGGGGCAATATCTATTGGTGTATGGATTCATTAATCATGTACCTTACGTTATTATTAATCTATATAATCCCCCCCTTTCCCCCGGCTAGGGTCTCACTCCTTCAGACAACACTGGGATTTGCAGCGCAATACCCCTCGGCCCGATTACTTTGTATGGGGGACTTCAATATGGTCATGCGGGAGGAGCTAGACAGGCACCAGGATAGTTGAGATTCCTTCTGCTACCACACTATCAAGAATTGCCGCAGAGATGGGATGGCTGGATCTGTGGAGGCTTAGAAACCCACGGCTGAGGGAATACTCCTGTTTTACCCCCGCTAGAGGTGCGCTATCTAGCATTGACTATGTTTTGGGCAATGCTGTAGTATACACCGACTTGATCGAGGGGGTAAAATGAGAATTTATCCTTTCTGGCTCACCTTTTTGACCCAGAGTGACAGAATTCCTGATCAGCTGAGGGTTTTCTTGGAGATGCAGGATGACGAGACGGAGGGTTTGCTATTATGGGACACCCTGAAAGCTTACCTGAGGAGCTGTTTAAAGTCCTCCATCTCTTATGTGAAAAAGAGTACAGCTCGCCAGGAACTTGATTTACATACCAAATGTAGGGCGGCTGAGGCGTCTTTCTGCTCTGACCCCACGGAAGCGAACAGAATAGAATGGATGGCTAGGGGTAGGTCCTACATGCTGCACCTCAAAGAGAAAAGTGAGCGCAGGATATTCTTCATGAAACAGCAGTCATTTGAATCTGGGGATAGAGCGGGCAACCTCCTTGCTCAAATTGCTAGAGCCAATCAGATGTCCCCCCCAGTTTTGCGCATACTAAATTCCGAGGGGCAGCTGATAGAATCTGTGGATGGCATTCTAGACAGTTTCAGGTGCTTCTACCAATCGCTGTATAGCTCTGCTGCGCATTACACTGCTGGGGAGTTATGTTATTATATTGCCGAGGTGTCTCAGCCTAGACTCAGTGCGGAGGATAGGCACCTGCTAGATATGGACATCTCATTAGAGGAAATCCAGCTTGCTATTCAGGATCTACCTAAGGGGAAGGCGCCGGGTCCAGACGGGATCCCTGTAGAAGTTTATTCTAGATATAGTGAGATTCTAGGACCCCAACTCCTTAAATTGTATTCAGCGTCGCTCCAGCTCCCTGACACTTTGTATGATGCTACCATTGTAGTTATATTGAAACCAGACAAAGACCCAAATGAATGTGGATCTTATAGGCCAAACTCACTATTAAATTTAGATTACAAGATTTTAACTAGGCTCCTAGCCTCCCGCTTGAACAAAGTGGTCACATCCATAGTACATCAGGATCAAGCCGGATTCATGCCGGGTAGGACGACCGCTGACAATATCAGAAGAGCGCAGGTCATAGCACAGATAGGGGCGGCGGAGGGGAAAAGGTGGGCTCAGGCTTTTGATTCTGTAGAGAGGCCTTTCCTGTTGTAGATCGTAAGGGAATTAGGCTTTGGCCCCAAGTTTGTGAGATGGGTTGAAATTTTGTATCAGAGACCTAAAGCTAATATACTAGTAAATGGTACTCAATCCGACTCCTTTACACTTCACAGGGGCACCAGGCAGGACTGCCCCCTCTCCCCGCTGCTGTTTGCTGTGGTGATAGAACACTTGACGCTACGTATTAGACAGGATGAGTCCTTCTTGGGGATCTCCAGGGGGAATAGAGAAGAGAAAATAGGGCTTTATGCTGATGATCTACTCCTGTTTAAGGGTGAGCCCGAGCGAACTCTCCCGAGTGCGATTGATGTGATAGAGAAGTTTGGCACTTATTCGGGCTTGCACATAAACTGGACGAAATCTGCTATTATGCCTCTCTCGACACATGATTAGCCGGGAAGTTTACACAACTTGCCAGTAGTGGATCACTTTAAATACCTTGGTATTGTAATCACGAGGGACCCCCACGTGTCTGTGGCAAGAAATATAGACCCTATAGAATCTTTGTTCATTGAAAAGTTTAAGACATGGAAGTCTTTGCCGCTTTCGGTAATGGGCAGATTGAACTTAGTCAAAATGGTGTTACTTCCAAAGGGTCTCTACCTCCTGTCACATGCATGTGCCCCGGTCTCCGAAGCCTTCTTTGACAGATTGCATTCATTAACAGCGGCTTTCGTCTGGGGTAGAGCTAGAAGGAAGCTTTCCTTGAGTGTACTACAGAAGTCTAAGCTTCAAGGGGGGCAGCCCTCCCCCTGCTCTTCGTACTGGCTTTGGAGCCACTTCTCCTAAAATTGAGAGTGGACACAGGAATCCGAGGAGTGGTTCTGGGGGGTACAGATCATAAGATTGCCGCTTTTGCGGACAATATCATGATCATGACATCCAACCCTAAGGACTCACTACCTGCAATTCAAAAACACTTAGATATATATAGCTCCTTTTCCAACTTTAAAATTAATAAGCAAAAATCATTGGTAATTTGTGTGGGGATTCCCCAATCGACTCAAAGTAGCTTAAAAAGGGACTCCCCTTTCAACTGGTCCTCCCCTATATAACATATTAAGGTTAAAAATCAGTCCAAACACCTCGGAACTGTTCACACTAAATTATACCCCATTATTAAAGGACATCTCCTCTAGTATAGGCAAATTGGATATTCCAACCATCTCTTTGTTTGGCCGAAAGAATTTACTGATGTCTTTGATACTCCCCCGCCTTACTTACTTACAGCAGGTATTGCCCATTCCAGTCCCTAAAACGTACTATAACTCTCTAAGGAAATTATTCCGCTCGTATATTTGGGGAGGGAAGAAGCCAAGATGGTCTTATGAGCTTCTATCGCGTCCTAAGTGTTTTGGGGGTATTGCCCTACCAGATCCAGAGTTATATGGAAAGGCGGTCCTATTGTCTAGAATAATAGACTGGCTCAGACCCTGCAGCACAAAATCCTGGGTTGCAATAGAACAAGAGCTAATTAATAAATCCTTTAGATCCCTTTTGTTAGGCAACAAAAGCACATGTAATTTACCCTCCTCACCATACCCTGTCATTCAGGCCACTCTGAATGCGTGGAAATGGTTTCAGTCCTCTCACTGCTCAATACCCTTCCCTTCTCCTCTTCTCTCAATTAGTGATATCCTGGGAACGGCACTGCCCGCGGTAATCGATTGCATCCCAAGGGACTTGAGGGACTCATCTACCCCAATCCTCTCATTTTTTGACCTTAATGGTTCCTTGGTCCAGCTTAAGGAGTTCCAAAAAATCTTCAATGCCGATCGCCTACATATCTCCTCCACGTCATATCTACATGCGTTCATCTCTCAACATGTAACAATAAGCGACCTTTTTCGCCCTTTGTTATGGTCTGAGGTCCTAGTCTAAAGCCCTATCCCCCCAAGAAAACTAATCTCACAACTTTTCAAAAGACTAAATATCCCACCGACTCCCACTAAGCCAGCGTTTGTCCGCCACTGGGAAAAGGACTTGGGACAGGAGTTCTCAAGTTCCACCTTGCCAAATATACTGTCCTCCCCACACTGCTCATCCAGATGTGTCCGCATACAGGAAAACGGGTATAAGATCCTAACCAGATGGTACAAAACTCCTGATATTACGTCGCTGTATTCGGCAACAGCTTCTGACATATATGGAGCAAACAGTGGATAGCTCACCACCTCTCTCAGACGGAACGGGTGCTCTAGCCAAAAGACTGATCACCCAGTCAGTCAAAGGGTAATTTGTAAAACAAGTAGAAGGCTGGCACTCCAATATGTGGGATCAATCAAGATGATCATTTATTCATATATAAAATACAGACATAAAATTAAAATCCTATAATGAATAAAATAATGATAAAATATATAGAAATGTGAGCAATGTACATATAACAGTAAATAAGAATAAAACCGCAGATAAATGAGCACTGGGGACAACAATCTGTGGGTGATTATCAGTATCCTTTAAAGCGCATAAAGTGCATCCTAGTGTGGGATAATGTCCTTCCTGATGAAATCCTCTGGTTGTGATAGACACTTGTCCAGCAGTGGCCTATGGCCAGATGAAAATAGTAATCCAGAGAGAAGTGTATAGTTCAAACTGATACAATTGTATCACAGGATGAAGCATGAAATGGATACAATGCTGCAGGTTGGAGTTACAACGGGGCCGGATCTGTCTTACCCTTCAATTCGGGTCCGGTCACTGGGAAGTCTCTCCCTCTCACCGCTACTCACCACGCCATGTCTGCTTCCATGTGCGCTGTTTGGCGTCCTCGCTCGAGACAATGGTCACGTGATGTTAGTCTCGCGGGATTTGCCTGTTAGGAAGTCCGGTCTGTTTCTTCTCAGGGTGATTTCAAGTCAGATTTCTATGGAGCGCTCCGATATCTGAAAGACTTTCTTGATGACTCTGGATCCTTCTTTGTGGGGGTGAACTCGCCAGACGCGTTTCGGGGACGTCTCTCCCCTTCCTCAGTGGCTCTACCCCCATTGTAGTGTCACTTCCTTTTATAGTCCGCTCGGTAGCTTCCAAATTCCGGATCAAACTCCGGTTTTGGCTGTTTGCGGCATCCATGCGTTTCTCATGCGGTAATTTCTAAGTATGTGCGTTTTTTGCTCTAATTTTTTCTTTTCATTATAATATTCTTATATATTAAAAATAAACACTTCCACAACATTTCTAACACTGTAAAAAATAAAAAAACTTAAAGACACACAATAAATATGTCTAGCAGAGCAGATATCTGTTATCATCTTATATAAAAAAACGATATTAGTGCGGTAATATATAAATATACATAGCCACATTGGAATATAAATACAAATTCTATTTTAGTATAAAAATTACATGAATTATTTTTAATATATAAGAATATTATAATGAAAAGAAAAAATTAGAGCAAAAAACGCACATACTTAGAAATTACCGCATGAGAAACGCATGGATGCCGCAAACAGCCAAAACCGGAGTTTGATCCGGAATTTGGAAGCTACCGAGCGGACTATAAAAGGAAGTGACACTACAATGGGGGTAGAGCCACTGAGGAAGGGGAGAGACGTCCCCGAAACGCGTCTGGCGAGTTCACCCCCACAAAGAAGGATCCAGAGTCATCAAGAAAGTCTTTCAGATATCGGAGCGCTCCATAGAAATCTGACTTGAAATCACCCTGAGAAGAAACAGACCGGACTTCCTAACAGGCAAATCCCGCGAGACTAACATCACGTGACCATTGTCTCGAGCGAGGACGCCAAACAGCTTCTGACATATGTTGGAGGTGCAGTGTTGGTAGGGGAACCTTTCTCCACATTTCGTGGGATTGCCCAATCATCAAGACATGGTGGGAAGAAATTTTTCAGATTAGCAATTTAATATGCAAGACTAAGGTGCAAATGTCCGCGAGCAAAGCCCTACTTAATCTTGATGTAGATAAGGCAATTCATCCGATGCCTTTCCTTTTTAAACGGCTTCTGATAGCAGCCCGATTATTAATTCCTAAATATTGGCTGTCCTCCTCCGTTTCCCCCATAGAACAGTGGGAACTGAAAGTCGACCAAATCTTCCGCTTTGAAGTACTTTCCTCATGGGAGGCTAGAAATCGCCTAAAATTCCAACGCCAATGGCATTTATGGCAAAAGTTTAGACACCAGAGTTATACATAGGGACCCATCTTCCGTTCTGTCAAATATAGGCGACTCCTACTAAGGTAGGCTTCCCTCAGAAGGAAATTAGACCCTTCGTCAACCTCCCTACAATGCCTTCCCCTGGTATATTCCGGTATGTTGCTTATCATATGTTTGCTGAGCCTTGTTGTTACAGTAATCTTTCAATTTGATGTAATATCAATAACAAATTAATGGAAATATGACATACTGTCTTCTGCTGTATCTGATGTGTAACATATATATTGGCACCTATATACTTGCATCATGCCTCGTTAGGCATGTAAGTATCTATAAATGTACCTTGTTACGTTATATTAAAAAAAAAAAAAAAAAAAAAAAAAAAAAAAAGGTACTGTAGATTGCAAACCTGAAAAAAAAAAAAAAGCTATACTACATAGCTAGTCAGCTGAGGTATATAGCGGCATGGGTGAAACAGGGGGACTTGCCGGGCCGGAGTACTAGCTGAAAGAGTATCTTAACCTGACTACCCTGTGGCTTGTGTTGGAGTCCCCGAGCTTGGTACCTGGGAGGCTACTCCCTGCTCATAGGCTGGCTAATCAAGTCTGGAAAGCAGCCAAACTCAACTCATATAAGGATTTGCCTGATGCAGTTCCAGTCTGGGATAATCCCATGTTTCTGCACTTAGCAGATCTGGAGGGCTCGATGGTTTGGAAAGGGTGTGGGGTTCGGTCCCTGGAGGAATTGTATGTTGGGGGTGTGTTAAGATCTCTGAAGCAATTACAGGAGAAGTTTGAGATTCCCCACACTATCTTCTACAGGTACCTTCAATTGAGACATGCCCTAAATGCTCAATTTAGCAGCGCAAACCGGAACATCTCCAAGTACCCCCTGATAGGGGTGTTAAGATCCCAGGGTCCCAATGGTATCATATCTGTGCTATACACACACCTGTTGGGAGACCGCATGCTACTCCAACGTTTGGCAGTAGAGGCGAAGTGGAGAGCTTCCATCCCTACTCTTGATGCTGAGGAATGGGAAGAGGCTCTGTTAGTGCCCGCTAAAGTTTCTCCTTCAGTAAATAATAGACTAACTCAGCTGTTTATACTGCATAGAAGCTATTTATCCCCTCTCAGATTGTACAGAATGGGGAGATCTCCCAACAGCAAGTGCCATAGGTGTCAGGAGGAGAGAGCTGATTTCTGGCATTTGATTTGGGGCTGTAGTCACCTACAGGCCTTTTGGAAAAGAGTTGTGGATGTCCTGTCGACAATGGTTCCTGCCCTGGTAGCAGTCTGTCCTAAAATATGCATCCTAGGAGTGCTAGATGAGGAGCTATGGATGCATCACCAGAGAGTGTTTCTAGGGGAGGCCCTGTTCCTGGCCAGAAAGGCTGTAGCATTGAGATGGATGGCTGACAGGCCCCCCCCCCCTCCCCCCCCAGTCAATCAGTGGGAAGCATTAGTAAATCAGGCTGTGTCTATGGAGAAAGTAGTCTACACCCATAGGAAGTGCCCGCAGAAATTCCAAAAGGTGTGGGGAGAGTGGTGCTCCTCATCTCAGACCTTACACCCTATGCATATGCACTCTGTGCAGCTAGAGTCCTGATCGCAATACCCCACTAACTGATATTCTGTAGAAACGTAATAAGTGTCTGTACAGTATGTTATAGAACACAACTTTCTGACGATTCTGATGTGATTGCTTCTTATGTGAGATGTCTCCTCCTTTTTTTTTTTTTTATGCTCTTGCATAATGTACTATGAAGTTTGTAACTCCCCTGTGTGGGTTGTGACAGCATCCTGATGTCTTGATTCATGCCTCTTGTTAAACTTCAATAAAACGAGTAAAAAAAAAAAAAAAAAAAAAGGGGCAGGCCGCTGTAGAGGTCATTATTAAGGGGGCAGGATGCTGTGGAGTTATGTTAAGGGGCGGGGTGCTGTAGAGGTCACTGTTGAGGGGGAAGGGTGTTGTGGAGGTCACATTTTAAGGGAACGGAGCTCTGTGGATGTCACTGTTAAGGGGTCGGGTTATTGTCGAAATCACCGTTAATGAGACAGGCCACTGTGGAGGCCATTGTTAAGGGAGGAGGGGCAGCGGGGTACTGTGAGGTCACTGTAAAGGGAACGGGGTACTGTGAGGTCACTGTAAAGGGAACGGGGTACTGTGAGGTCACTGTAAAGGGAACGGGGTACTGTGAGGTCACTGTAAAGGGAACGGGGTACTGTGAGGTCACTGTAAAGGGAACGGGGTACTGTGAGGTCACTGTAAAGGGAACGGGGTACTGTGAGGTCACTGTAAAGGGGGTGGGGTACTGTGAGGTCACTGTAAAGGGGGTGGGGTACTGTGAGGTCACTGTAAAGGGGGTGGGGTACTGTGAGGTCACTGTAAAGGGGGTGGGGTACTGTGAGGTCACTGTAAAGGGGGTGGGGTACTGTGAGGTCACTGTAAAGGGGGTGGGGTACTGTGAGGTCACTGTTAAGGGGGTGGGGTACTGTGAGGTCACTGTTAAGGGGGTGGGGTACTGTGAGGTCACTGTTAAGGGGGTGGGGTACTGTAGGTCACTGTTAAGGGGGTGGGGTACTCTGAGGTCACTGTTAAGGGAACGGGGTACTCTGAGGTCACTGTTAAGGGAACGGGGTACTCCGAGGTCACTGTTAAGGGAACGGGGTACTCTGAGGTCACTGTTAAGGGAACGGGGTACTCTGAGGTCACTGTTAAGGGAACGGGGTACTCTGAGGTCACTGTTAAGGGAACGGGGTACTCTGAGGTCACTGTTAAGGGGGTGGGGTGCTGTGGAACTCAGTGTTAAAGGGGCAGGCTGCTGTGAAGATGGTGGAGGTCACAGTTAAGGGGACTGTAACCTATGGTCAGTGTTAAGGGGCAGGTGCTGTAGAGGTCACGGTTGAGGGGATGGGCCCCTGTGGACGTTAATGTCAAGGGGGTGGTGGGGTGCTGTGGAATTCAGTGTTAAAGGGGCAGGCTGCTGTGAAGATCAAAATTAAGCGGGTGGGCTGCTGTGGAGGTCCCATTTTAAGGAGGCGGGGCACTGTGGGGGGTCAGTGTTAAGGGGTGGGGGGTTGTGGAGGTCCCTGTTAAGGGTGGCGGGGTACTGTTGATATCTTTTAACGACACACACAAACATTAAATTAAATAAGTGAAATATACCCGTACAAAGCCAGGTCCTTTTGTTAGTGTCATAATAAAGCTAAGTAATGACTTATGTCAGAAGGTTAATGGCAAGTGTAATCAGTCTGTGCAACAGCATGTGACAGCAGCATTTCCTGTACTGAACAGCGCGCCTGTGACACAAGCTCACATCATTATAATGATTTATAATGCTGGGTGTTCCTGCCCGACCTCTGCTGTACTGAACTGTACTGAAGTCAGTACAGCCACAGTCAGACAAGAACACACAGTGTTATAAATCACTATATTGCTGGTCATGCCTGTTTAGTCCAGAAAAAAAAAAATAACTATTGTCATATTCCCACACTGAATAGATTTTATTTTAAATTGCCCTAATTCTGCTAGGACTTTCTGAATTACATAATTTCATTTTTATCATATACCCAGCTAAAAGATGGAGATAGCATAATGTTGTATTACCTGAGTTTGAAATAAAGTTAATATAGGTCCTTTGACTTGTGAGAATTGTGGGGTTGATTCTGGTAACTATGTTTGGCTGGTCCATCAAGAAATCTACAACATCCATCTGATCAGTTAGTAGGCCCTGTAGAAAATACATTGAAAGCCAATAAATAACAAGTTGTGTACTATGGACAGACAATACAAACCTTTCCCTTTTGCTGAACAAAAAGATGGGATTATTTTGGGAACCTATCCACTTAGTCACCCAGTTAGAGCTACCTGCCAGGTAAAGAAAATGAAACATCTACTTCAAAGTCCTACTACACAAGAAGTCAAGCTGAAGGGTCTCATACTTGTCTGCTGCACAGGAGCAAGATTTCAGAGTCTGCCGACAAGAAGTGGGCTCAACTAAGACCAAGGGCAGGAATGCAGAGGAAAAATCCTGCACTGACGTGCAGAGAATCTATCTAGCATGCAGAGTGGGCATTTCAGCTCTGGCATAGTGGTGTTGATATGAAATAGCTGTGACATATTCTATAGCACAGAACAGCTATACTGAGCTACCCAGCTCAATAGCACTCACCAAGCCATATCCCCAAGGATAAATTATTGTACTGATGAAGGCTCATAAGCCCAGAACAGTGGCATAAAAATTAGATTAAATGTCTTTGTATATATTAGACAGTATATGTATTGTAGACCAGTGGTTGTGGATGGTTTTCTCCACTAGGGGCAGAAAGGAACAATCTGCATGTCTCCAGCCACTATCCGAGTATGAGGGTTGATTTTCTTATTGTGAGGATATGTGATAAAACTGAGCAAATAAAAATCAGGGCTGAGCCTCCACCATCAGCAACGGGTATAAGATGTATATTGTAGATGACATACTGCTGCAATGACTGGGATTGGAGAGAACTCTGAGCCTGGCTTTAAAGTGATCAAGATATTGCATACTCTAATCTCCTAATGGAAAAAAAAAATGTAATAAATAGAAAGAACTCCCCTGCAAGAAACACCTTTTTTCTATTAAAAATGCTTTATTATACTTAAACAAAATAAATAAGTATACATAATTTGCATACATAATTTGCATTTGCATACATAGTATCTTGGGAGTAGCATTCCTCTGCACTTTTGCCCCCCTCCCCTATCCAATGAGCGCCTTAATTAGGTGGTACATATGGCTGTGCTTGCTCCTCCTCCCATTGGTTGCTTGATGCACATGGAGGTTACTAGGAGCAGCACACCATATGTGCGGCGTCTGCGCTCCTGAACATAGAAGCCCAACGGCTTAGGTAGGTTTAGCGTAGGACCCGCCTGACCTGAGACCACCTTGACGTTCGGTAGGCGGGCTTAGATGTGTTTTGATCAAAATATATTGACTAAGTGTCTTAGACATTATCATATCAGAGTGGGGAGTTAGTCCATATATAGTGCTTGCATCTGCTCTAATAAGTGCATTATTATCTTATTTCTGTGGTTTTATACATAATTTGCCTTGACAGGTTTGTAATGACCAGGACTACAAAGTGAATGCATTTTTTATCAGCTGTTAAAAAACTAAATTAAAAAAACAATGCCAGCCTTGTGATGCTAACCCTCGGAATGAAATAGGGGGAGGGGCAGAGTTTGGTTTGGAAGAAAATACGTATTTACATGGCGCTGAAGGGAAAAAAGTGGCGGGAGAAAAAGGAGATTCTGCCCCAAAATCGGTGAAAGAAATTCTTTGTGCGGTTACGAGGTTAGAGAGTATGATGGGGAAAGTGATAACACAGATTGGAGGCATTCAAACAGATGTGACATTAATTAGAGATGATTTGACAAAGGTGACGGACCGTATTTAAGAATTGGAAAGTAGACTCTCACTGGTGGAAGATTTATTATTTCAATTGGAGAAAGATGTAGTATCTTTAAAGCAAATGAATGCTGCCATGGAAAATAGGTTAATAGATCTGGAAGAAAAAATCTGAGATGGGTGGAAATACCTGATGGGAAAGGAAGGTTCGGATTGTGTCAGCTTTATGGAAAAATGGATATTGGAGAACTGTAAGTCCTCTTGCACACAACCGCATGTATTTTGCGGTCTTCAAAAAACAGATCCGCCAAAAATACGGATTTAGTCCGTGTGCATTCCGTATTTTGAGAAATGGAACAGCTGGCCCCCATTAGAACAGTACTAGCCTTGTCCGGACAATAATTGGACATGTACAATTGAATTGCGGTCCGCAGCACGGGCACGGAGCCCTTACGTTACGTCCCCTGAAGAAGCATGTGAATAGGCAAATTTAAAGGGCCTGCGTGAAAAGTAGTACTGGTTACTATATTTGTTTTGAGGTGGGGGATATATGCAGTATATATGGGGGCTCTCTGTTTGCACAGAATGGGGAGCAAAAGGGGGGGATTGGCTGGGGGGTGGGATTCGTTTTTTTTCGAGAGAGTTTTTTAAAATTTTATTTGAATGATAATAATTATTTATGTTAATGTACGTGAGTTAAGACAAAGGTTGAAAAGATTTGCTATTTTTGATTGGTTGGGGAGGTACTTGCCGGGCATCATCTGCCTTCAGGAAACACATATGAATAAAGAATTGGTAAAGTTGGATTGGAACAAGCTTTCATTCAATATATACATCATACTCAAGGGGAGTTTCTATATTAGTACACAATAAAGTACATTTTGAGTCTATTTCATATAAGGCAGATGATGGCGCCAGATATCTCTTCTTACATTGTAGAGTTAATGATTTATTGATGGTAATGGCAAACAAACTGTATATATACCACCTCCGTATAAACCTGACGTACTATATGAGTTGTATGATTATATGACCGAAAGACAAAGTTGTGTATTGTTGGATTATAATACAGTGATGGGCCCAAGTATAGATAGACTATCTAAAAGGTAAAGTTTTATATCAGAACACTAATTTTGCTAATTTGCTACTGAAATTTGGCTGGACAGATATATGGAGCTTATATAATCCTGAAGAAAAAACATTTTCCTGCTATTCAAGGATGCATCAGTCCTGGTCTAGGATAGATGTGATCCTTGGTAACAGGAAATTGTTGGAAACAAATAAAATAAGTATAAGGTATGTTCCCATGTTTATGTCAGATAATTACGCAATTGTAATGGAGCTTAGGTCCTTGGCAAAACAGATCTCAAGGGCTTTTACATTAAATCCTCATTGGTTCAATTTGTTAAAGGATAAGAACTGTATTAAGGAGGAATTAAAGTTTTTTTTTCCCTATAAATAGAGATTCCGCTAATAAGCAATGGATCTGGGACGCTGCAAAGGCATTCCTGAGGGGATTATTATGTAAGAAAGTAATTAACTGGAAAAAAAAAAAAAGTAAATGGTAGAACTCCGTTTAGAACAGAAATTAACAGACGACCAAAAACTCTGTGCTGAAGACCACTCATTGGAAATTTAAAATAATTGGGCAAAAAATTAAGATTTTATAAGGAATTTAGTTCAGTCCTTCTCCCGGAATTAATAGAGACCCTTATTGAGGCCAAGAGATCAAAAAAATTGCCTGAATCAATGGAAGAAGCCATGGTAGTTTTGATACCTAAAGCTGAAAAGGACCTATTAAACCAGAGTCGTATAGACCTATTTCGCTGCTGAATACTGATATTTTAAGTTACTAGCTAAAGTATTAGCAGATAGGTTAACAAAAGTAATAAAAACAATAATAAATGAGGATCAAACAGGGTTTATTCCCAGGCGATTTATATATTCCAATATTATAAGATTATTTATGAATATAGAAGGAAATAAAGATAAAGATAGTAGAAAAGCAATATTATCACTAGATGCAACTAAGGCCTCCAATTGTATATAGTGGGGACATTTGTGGGAGGTTCTAAAACGATTTGGGTTTGGGGAGTCTTTTATAGTTTGGATAAAATTGATTAATTTACATCCTAGAGCGAGGGTGGCTGTGAATGGGGTGAAATCCTGCCTTGTCCCCTTTTTAGGGGCACTAGGCAGGGATGTCCCCTATCGCCGCTGCTCTTTGCAATCGCAATAGAGCCATTAGCAATAATTATTAGCGAGAATGAAGGTATCAAGGAATTTCAATACGGTAATGTTAGGGAGAAAATAATGCGGATGATATTTTATTGTTTTCAGCAAACATACATAAGGAGATGGTTAAAGTGATGGAAATATTTGGATATTATTCGGGACTCAAAATAAATTGGGAAAAATCTCACCTGATGTTATTAGGGGATGAGCTAGGTGAGAGGACTGTTGAGGTTCACGTGGTCGATAGGGAAAGTAGTTTTAAGTATTTGGGAGTAAACATTGCAAGGAATCTGACGGAATATGTTAAGTTGAATGTGTATCCTCTTTTAAATGACTTGAAAAAGAAAATACACATTTGGAAAAGGTTACCATTATCTATGATGGGACGAATTAATCTGATAAAGATTTTCACTTGTATCGATAGGTTAATGAGGGATTTTATTTGGAAAGAGGGGAATCCAAGGATAAGGTTTGAGATTCTACAGTTAGCGGTTAAAGAGGGAGGAATGGCACTTCAAATCGGTATATATATTTTTTAGTCGCACTGTTAGGTTTTTTGAACGAGGATAATATGTCACCTATTTTGTTTTGGCACTTAAAGAAATTGGGTTGGAAGGACAATCAACTTAATATGATGGAGGCACTAGAATCAGGAATATTGGGGTGTATAAATAGTGATAATTATATTTTTTAAATTAATGGATCATGTTTGGAGAGGGATTTAAAAAAGTTATGGATATTAAAGGATATACAGATTTCACTCCCATATGGAATAATAATTTGCTAAAAATACAGAAAATTAAACATTATGTAAATTGGGAAAATAAAGGTATTAGTTTGTTGATTTAATTGTTTCACAGAGATTTATTAAAATATTTTGAAACACAAAGAATTTGGGATTTCGAATAAAGAATTTTTAAGATATTTACATTTGAGAGTAGCAATTAATTCATCACTAGCAGAGGACCAGAAATATAAAAAGGCCCCTATGGAGATCATTATAAACTCCTTGATAATAGAAAGGTAAAAGGCTCTGTTTCAAGAAGATATAGGTTATTGTTGAAAATTAAACAAGGTAAGATCATAGTGGCAAAAGAGAAATGGAAAAAACATATTGATGGGATATCAGAGGAACAATGGGAGGATACACTGAAGAACAGATCTTTGGTCTCAATGAGGGCCTCACATGGGGTTTCTCTACATTACTAAAAAAGATGGGTATAAAGACCACAGATGAATGTCCTAGATGTAGTGGGGAGAAAGCAGCCCTCTTCCATTTGGTATGGAGATGTCCTAAATTGTTCCGATATTGGTCTGGGATAGTGCTTATTATAAAAAAAAACTATCGAAGTACAAATAGAGGGAGATCCATTGGCTTGTATATTAGGAAGTATGATGCATCTGCGGATCTCAAAAATGGATCAACAAATACTTTGTGAATTACTGTTTCAAGCAAGACTCCTTATTTTAAGAAGATGGATTAAAAAAGATCCCCCCTCTGTGATAGAGTGGAAGAGGGCGGTTGACCATATTATCAGACTGGAGAAATTAATATACGATAATGGGGGTAAAAATATTTTGTTTCTCAAACTGTGGAATCGCTGGTTGAACAATAATGCATAATGTGAGTATTGTATATTAGTAGAATGCACAGGATTGCTGGTCCACCAACCAGGGTGTTCACAGTCCAGTAGTGTCACCCCACTACTGGAAGAAAAAGCTAGAGATATATATAAAGGACTGGACACACCTAGGATAATGGGTCACAAAATTTAATAGAATTATGGTACAGTGTTGTAGTACATAGAACATATAATTTAAAACATATCAGACAATTCTGGAAGGTGATCTCGCAGCAGCAGTGACAAAACTATACAGTGCCAAGGAAAGATGTCATAGGATCGGCGTACTAGAGAAGGCACCAAAAGAATATAGCACTAAAACTGGTACGGACTATCCAAGAGGGGCAAGCATAGAACAATAGACTGGGCAATTCGGAGAGAAAGGTACCTGAATATAAAATACTTAAATTGATAAAAACTCCCAAAAAATGAGGAAAGTTAAATAGCAGCATAGACCAAATATAGCAGCATAGTTCAATTGTAGCAGCAATGTTAGCACCAATAGTATCAAGGTGACTTAAGTTCCTCTGACTACTCCGATGCGCAACAGAGAGCCGAATCAGTAACAAAGTTATCTTCACAATGATCAGCAATAATTCGTAGCCTTAAATCCTTGGCCGGACTTAGTGGAACAGTAGCGCCCAAATGTAAGCGGCAGGGTCCCACTATATTACTGACCTGGTGGCGTCCCGCTTAAGGTCAGTGTTCGGACCTATTGTTGTATGCTTGCCCCTCTTGGATAGTCCGTACTAGTTTTAGTGCTATATTCTTTAGGTGCCTTCTCTAGTACGCCGATCCTATGACATCTTTCCTTGGCACTGTATAGTTTTGTCACTGCTGCTGCGAGATCACCTTCCAGAATTGTCTGATATGTTTTAAATTATATGTTCTATGTACTACAACACTGTACCATAATTCTATTAAATTTAGTGACCCATTATCCTAGGTGTGCCCAGTCCTTTATATATATATCTATAATAATGCATAATATTCAGGTGTTTTTTGCTTTTTTCCACTCTTTTTCTCTCGTTTGGGTTTGCCAAGTTGGGGGTGGTTTACAAATATAGGACGAAAATATGTTTTGTGTGAAATTTCATATTTTGCTTTATATTATTGAATAATAAAAATGATTAAAAAAAACAAAAAAAAAAAAATAGGCTACGTGACAGTTGAATTTACAAGTCTGCGTTTTGTTATTTTGACTTCAATCACCCCTTGCAATCTACCTGAGCTGCTATAATGTTCTCTGTATAACCAATTGTAATTTTGTATGACAACAGATTACAGAATACCGTTTAGTAAGATATACAGGACATTTAGAAGGCAGATCACCAAAGCAAGAGTTCAGCTCTGAAGCTTGCAAAATGTGAATTAATTTGTGGATGAGAACGGCTAAACCATGATGTAGGCCAGTACTAAATAAGTAAAGCATTTGTAAAGTTAAGCATTTTCATGTAGGGTTTATCTGAATGTAAATTTATGCTCTATCATCTATCATTTTTACAGTTGCAGTCTCTATTATGTTTAGTTAATAAATTGCTGCATTCTTCTTGATGTTTTAGGAATTAAGATGTGTATGAAGAAATAAACTGATGTTCTTAAATCAGCTGCATTGGCCTCCCTGGTGCATATTTTGTGAATATCCATTGGATTATATGACTGTACTTTGTAAGAATATTATCATGTGCTTGTCTGCCACTAAATGTTTTTTTTTTTTACATTATCAATATGTATCTTCTCCTTGACACCAGCCATGAACATCAGCTTACTTACAAAGACAGTACAAGGTAAATGTAATATACAGCAATCACTTGTATGCAGTAGGGCTGCAGGAAATGACAGCCTGTACATCATGTAAATGCAGCTTTAACTAAATATTAGAATGATATATCTGTCTCATATGCTTTCTGAATGATAAGCTCACCATGAACACTGCCCTCTGGAAGAACCCTGTGGCATCCATGATCTTCTGCAGAATAACATTCTCCATCTCTTCAACATCCATCTCCTCGCTGTTAAAGGGCACACCATTAAACAGAACTTGAGGCATTGGACCCAGGCCACTCTTCTTATAAAAGGCTGCTCCTGCCTGTTTAAATCAGAAGTAAAACCGTTTTACACAGAATTATTCTGACTAACATGCAAGATGCTAATGTCAAGAGACATTACCATTAGCTGTATGGGCACTCCAAGGGAGGTAGAATGCATAGCTAGATTATAGACCAAGTTATCTTTGGAGTCAATCAAAAGTATGTACTGTACATCTAGAAGTAGAGTATCAAATAATGCAAAGAACAAAGAAAAATACACAGTTACAAAATATATTACTATATGTAATCTGTTTTTACTGAGCTTTTATAAATGTTACATAAAGGAATATACAAATATGTGTACTTGCATTTATTATATTGTGAACATACTGTTAAGCATATCTAAAAGTACAGACATTTGTAACATATCTTGCAACCAACTAGGGCTGAAACGATTACTCAATTTAATCAAGTAATTCGAAAAAAAAAATCCCTGATGCAAATTTTTTTGAGTTGGGATTCTTGAAAGGCTATGTACACCTTTGCGGGCAGTTTTTTTATGATTGCATTTTACTCATTTTGGCCCAAAAAAAATTAATACTTTTTTTCAACTGCCCTTTATTAAAAATTGTGAGCCGTTCTGACACATAGGGCTAACTGTTTTTCTAGCGCTGTGCTTCCTACTTTTACTTTTTGTTGTCATCTAATTATCTCTAAATTACTAAGAGGTCATAAACACTTATTTAAGCCACATTCTTATCAGTAAGATAAGGATTGAGCTTTGAGGAGTATTTATAAGGTCTAAGAGCAGAGATAAGGAGCCCATCAGCTGCCTGTCTGACAGAACAGAGAGAGAATTCAGATCCTGCTAGTAGAGCATCTCAGCTCTGTACAGAGAAAAGGACTCCATATTTTTAATAAAGACCAATTAAAAAAATGATTTATGTACAATGCACAAATAAAATTAGAAAAATGCACCCAAAGGTGAACATAGCCTTTAAGTTCACTTTCGAAGCTTTAGGCAAACACAAACTTTAAAACTATTGTACTGAAGTAGGGTTATTCCCAACTGATCTTCCCATTTATATAAAAAATACTGGATCCTTTTTTTCCGGATGACACCGGAGAGACAGGTTCGGTATTTCAATGCATTTTTCAGCCGGATCTGGAAACAAATGCTATCCGTTTGCCTACGGATTTCCGGATACGGCAGGAAGATCCGGCAACTGCCTGCCGGAATCCTCTAACGCAAGTGTGAAAGTACCCTAACAAGATTAATTGGTTTTGGTTTTGAAACTTCCACCAACCAAGTGTTCTATGGTTTGGATGTTGAACATGTGAGATAATGGACACTCCTGCTCGTGCTGTTGTTAATGCACAAAGAGCATGCAGATTGCCCTGACTGACTAGAAGGGCTGTTGCACGCGAGCGAGTTCCATTGTGGGAATCACGCGCCGTGTGTCAGTGTGATGCTCCTGGATTGGCAGGAGCGCCCAGCATTATCAAGATTTATAATGCTATGTGCCTCTGCTTGACCTTACTGATATAGGATCATACTGACAGCTTTAGGTATCTATGATCCTGTAGAAGTAAGGTCAAGCAGAAACACATAGCATTATAAATCATGATAATGCTGTGCACTGCTGCAAGTCCAGAACGGAGGATGACGCTCACACACAGAGCAGGATTCCTGCAATGAACTCACTTGTGTAAAACATCCCTAAAGTATCCATCAAACCCATTTTGTTTCAGAGAAGCTGCAATGAAATGCCAGTACACTATCGAATGCCCTCAGGAAACTCATAAGAGGCATAGTGGTGGACCATTACGCCAGGCGTGAGATAGAATGGAGATGGATAAATATGGTGTTGTTGCAGGTCTCTCTGCCAAGAGCAGCAGCCACCTGGTGTGATCTGCCACAATCTCTAAATCATGAAGACAAACATCTGTAATTATTCTCCTGCAACATTAAGTGGCAACCCAATGCTGGGTCTTTCACAAACTACATTTATTGTCAGGCTTGTATAGATAACTACAATACAGATTCTGCTGCCTCTGGGACCTTTTCACAATGGAATCCTTCAGTTACTTGTGCACTGAAGCAAGTTCTACTACAGTCTTATGATTAGGCAGGCACTTATGAGTCCTCTTCAACTTGCCCAATTTTGCTAGACGTTGCTGTATTTTGCCAGCCTTCTTGTGTTTCCATCTGGCTCCCTATGATTAATGTTTCCCTCAATTATGCATCTGAGGTTTTCCACTGCAGGGGAGGAGAAATTTGTTCTGTTGCATTATCAGAGGCAAAATAAAAAAAATGGATGTTTCTACTTTTACAAACACTAGTAAGAATAGTTCTCGGCGCGTAGCCTTGATCCACACTGGAAGACACATTCGGTAGAAAACTTGAACTACCTTTAGATTTAGACTCCGGAGTAAAGCTGTGTAGCCTGAAACTGTAGTGGTTTAGAGCATGTGGCGGGGACCTGAATACACGTTCCCTCTCTCTGTGTATGAAATACATGATCTGGGACTAATGTGTGGCCAGGTTTAGGCCCCTTTCAGACGAACTAGTACCACGCAACAAACTCTGCAGTGCGAGTGTGCAGCAGATCCTGTCCTGACCTCCCAGCACTGACCGGGTCGCATAGCATTATATTGATTTATGATATTATTGTGTAAAACCTAAATACACAATAATTTAAAAAAAGTATACATATTAGGTATTGCCTCGTCCGTAATGACCTGCTCTATAGAAATATCACATGACCTAACCCCTCAGGTAAACACCATAAAAAAAAAATAATTAAGTAAAAAGTGTGTTAAAGCCATTTTGTCACCTTACATCCCAAAAAGTATAATACCAAGCGATCAAAAAGTCATATGCACCCTAAAATAGTATCAGTCATCTCATACAGAAAAAAATGAGCCCCTACATAAGACAGTTGCCTAAAAAACCATGCCTTCAGAATATGGAGACACTAAAAAAATCTTTTTTTTTTTTTTCAAA
The DNA here is from genome assembly GCF_014858855.1 of Bufo gargarizans. NCBI lineage: Eukaryota > Metazoa > Chordata > Amphibia > Anura > Bufonidae > Bufo > Bufo gargarizans. The sequence goes on from NC_058082.1 coordinate 188,688,395, forward strand.
AAGGCTTTATTATGTAAAAATGAAACAAACAACCAAAAAAGTTGTATATTTGGTATTGTCGTGTCCGTAACAACCTGCTCTATAAAAATACCACATGATCTAACCTGTCAGATGAACATTGTAAATAACAAAAAATGAAAATGGTGCCAAAACAGCTATTTTTTGTTACCTTGCCTCAAAAAAAGTGTAATATAGAGCAACCAAAAATCATATGTAGCCTAAAATAGTACCAACAAAACTGCCACCTTATTCCGTAGTTTCCAAAATGGGGTCATTTTTTGGGAGTTTCTAGTCTAGAAGTGCATCAGGGGATCGTCAAATGTGACATGGCAATCTAAAATTATCCCAGTGAAATCTGCCCTCCAAAAACCATATAACGTTTCTTTCCTTCTGCGCCCTGCCGTGTGCCCGCACAGAAGTTTACGATCACAAATGGGATGTGTCTGTAAACTACAGAATCAGTCTAATAAATATTGAGCTTTGTTTGGCTGTTAACCGTTGCTTTGTTACTAGAAGAAATGATTAAAATGGAAAATATGCCCAAAAAGTGAAATTCTGAAATTTCATCTACATTTTCCTTTAATTCTTGTGTAACACCTAAAGGGTTACCAAAGTTTGTAAAATTAGTTTTGAGTACCTTGAGGGGTGTAGTTTCTAAAATGGGGTCATTTCTGGGTGATTTCTATTATGTAAGCCTCACAAAGGGACTTCAGACCTGAACTGGTCCTTAAAAAGTGGGTTTTGGAAATTTTCTGAAAAATTTCAAGATTTGCTTCTAAAATTCTAAGCCTTCTAACGTCCCCAAAAAATAAAATGGCATTCACAAAATGATCCTAACAAAGTAGAAATATGGGAAATGTAAAGAAATAACTATTATATAAGGTATCACTATCTATTTTAGAAGCAGAGAAATGTAAGATTGGAAAGTTGCGAATTTTTCCAATTCTTTTTATTTGGTATATATTTTTTTATACAAATGACAAATATTGACTGAAATTTACCACCATCATAAAGTACAATGTGTCACGAGAAAACAATCTCAGAATGGCTTGGATAAGTAAAAGAGTTCCAAAGTTATTACCACATAAAGTGACACTTCAGATTAGCAAAAATCTGCCTGGGATTTAAGGTGAAAAGTGGCTCGGTAGTGAAGGGGTTAATCTGTAAGACCTCCATATGGAAATATTATTTATTCTTTGCATGTCTATTTTTGTCTGGTCTTCATAATTTCCATTGTGCTTTAAGTTTTTAATTTAGAAATGCTTACTTTCTTTTGGAGTTTCTCTTTCATATAGAGACAACTACCATATATACCTGTCCTTGCCCAGGTGTACATGTATCTATATAAATACTGTATTTTTCACTTCATAAGACGCTCTCCAGATTTAGACAAAAGGAAATTAGAAAAATATTTTCTAGGTCCTCTTTGAAGGGAATGGGGTTTACTGGTATTTTAATGAAGTGGAGGGGTAAATGTCAGTAACCTTAGGGTGTAGTGTCATTGCTCTGTTGTGTACTGCCATGCTTCTTGCTCTGCTAGATATTTTTTTAGTATTTGTCTGTGACACACACAGCTCTGAAATTTATATTTTCACCTGGATCCTAGTGTTCTGGCAGCAGATTCCTCCCATCTTCCCATTAAATACATGTACACATTCAGCCAACCTGAATGTGTATATGTAAGGGGGAGTTTGCAGGAAGTTGTGAGAAATAGCTGATCATTTGGTTAACAGCTACTGAATGGTCGCTCATGGCCATGCCTGCAAACTTAGCAAAAACAGCTACTGCCATAGGTGCCCATTCACGGAGGAAATATCTTTGAACTGTTTTGGGATTGCTCCTTTGCATAGAGTCTGTTGGATCTTACATCCCTTCTACATTTCAGTCTGCCTCTCATCTCCCTGCTGGTGCTGTCTAATAGACAAACTGGTTGTTGCCTACAACAACCAATCACAGCACGGCATTCATTTTTTGACCATATCAACTAATCACAGCTCAATTTTTATTTTACTACAGCGCCTCTTACAATACTGTAGACCTATATTTACCAACCTGTAGTTCTCCAACTGTTGGAGAACTACAACTTCCATCATGGCCTGACAGCCGGAAGCCATCAAAGCATGATTAGAGTTGTGGTTTTGCAACAGCTGGAGACACACAGGTTTGTAAACATAGGTGTACAGACAAGTTTGTCTTTTAGACAGCACATGTAGGGAGATGAAAGGCAGAGTGAGAAGCAGTGCCCCAGAAGTTGCAGTTACGTTGGTGTACAAATGCACAGTGCATCATTGGTTGCAGGAATTTAGACAGCACATGTAGGGAAGGTTATCACTCAATCACAAATAACCTTATTTTCTGACAACATGCAGGGAGGGGCAGATTAAGAAGCGCTGTAGTAAAATGAAAGATGTGTTGTGATTAGTTGCTATGGGCAACAAACAGTTTGATCATAGAGCTTTCTCCAATTACAGAGTAAGGGTCCATTCACACGTCCATTGTTTCTTTCCTGATCTGTTCCGTTTTTTGCGGAACAGATCTGGACCAGATCTGGACCCATTAATTTACAATGGGTCCTGAAAAAAAAAAAAAATCGGACAGCACAATGTCCGATTTTTTTTCAGGACCCATTGAAAATGAATGGGTCCAGATCTGGTCCAGATCTGTTCCGCAAAAAACTGAACAGATCAGGAAAGAAACAACGGACGTGTGAATGGACCCTAAATATGTAGGGTAAAATTTTTTTACAATTCCGACACAGACGGCCTTTCTTATGCAGTAAAACTGACTGGTGCCCTTCACTCTCTTGGTCAGTATAATTACAATACCACATTTATGTAGTTTTTATTGTGTTTTAACACAGAAAAAATGTAAAACTTTGAAAAAATATATAATCTCCATATTCTGACCCCATAACTTTTTTTCATAGTTGTGTCTCCGGAGGTGTATGGCAGTTTTTTGGGTTTTTTTTGTGGGTCTGTCAGAAATAAGGACCGCCTTATTCCTAGTTATTACAATGTTTGCTGTGATAATATATGTTTTATGGTTATGTGTTGTGGTGTAACATGTTATATGTTGCTGGTCACACCCCTGTTAAAATGTCAGGTTTCTGTGGTGTAAAAAAAAATTTGACAAAGATAAATCATTTCAGAACTTTTTCCACCTTTAATGTGACCTATAAACTGTACAACTCAATTGAAAAACAAAATAAAATCTTTTAGGTAGATGGAGGAAAAAAAATATTAAAATAAAATAATATGGTTGCAAAGTGTGCACACCCTTAAACTAATACTTTGTTGAAGCACCTTTTGATTTTATTACAGCACGGCACATTTTGACTTGGCAAGATTTGCCCACTCTTCTTGGCAAAAACACTCCAAATCTGTCAGATTGCAAGGGCATCTCCTGTGCACAGCCCTCTTCAGATCACCCCACAGATTTTCAATCAGATTCAGGTCTGGGCTCTGGCTCGGCCATTCCAGTATGGCACATTTTGACATGACAAGATTTGCCCACTCTTCGTTGCAAAAACACTCCAAATCAGGTCTGGACTCTGGCTGGGCCATTCTAAAACTTTAATCTTCTTCTGGTGAAGCCATTCCTTTGTTGATTTGGATGTATGCTTTGGGTCGTTGTCATGCTGAAAAATGAAGTTCCTCTTCATGTTCAGCTTTCTAGCAGAAGCATGAAGGTTTTGTGCCAATATTGACTGGTATTTGGAACAGTTTATAATTCCCTTTAGCTTAACTAAGGCCCCAGTTCCATCTGAAGAAAAACAGCCCCAAAGCATGATGCTGCCATCACCATGCTTCACTGTGGGTATGGTGTTCTTTTGGTGATGTGCAGTGTTGTTTTTGCGCCAAACATATCTTTTGGAATTATGGCCAAAAAGTTCAACCTTGGTTTCATCGGACTACAATACCTTTTCCCACATGCTTTTGGGAGACTTCAGATGTGTTTTTGCAAAATGTAGCCTGGCTTGGATGTTTTTCTTCGTAAAGGCTTTCGTCTTGCCACTCTACCCCATAGCCCAGACATATGAAGAATATGGGAGATTTTTGTCACATGTACCACACAGTCAGTACTTGCCAGATTTTCCTGCAGCTCCTTTAATGTTGCTGTAGGTCTCTTGGTAGCCTCCCAGACCAGTTTTCTTCTAGTCTTTTCATCAATTTTGGAGGGACGTCCAGTTCTTGGTAATGTCACTGTTGTGCCATATTTTCTCCACTTGATGATGTCTTCACTGTGTTCCATGGTATATCTAATGCCTTGGAAATTCTTTTGTAACCTTCCCCTGACTGATACCTTTTAACAATGAGATCCCTCTGATGCTTTGGAAGCTCTCTGTGGGCCATGGCTTTTGCTGTGAGATGCGACTAAGAAAATATCAGGAAAGACCAACTGGAGCAGCTGAACTTTATTTGGGGTTAATCAGGGGCATTTTTAATGATGGCAGGTATATGCGAACTCCTATTTAAAATGATTTTGAATGTGATTGCTTAATTCAGAACACAGCTACATCCCCAGTTATGAGAGGGTGTGCACACTTATGCAACCACATTATTTTTTTTTTGTTTTCTTCCCTCCACCTAAAAGATTTTAGTTTGTTTTTCAATTGAGTGGTACAGTTTATAGGTCACATTAAAGGTGGAAAAATTTCTGAAATAATTTATCTTTGTCTCATTTTTTTACAGCACAGAAACCTGACATTTTAACAGGGGTGTGTAGACTTTTTATATCCACTGTATATACAGTATGTATTTATGTATTTGTGTTGCCAGGCCAGCAGCTATTGATTAATTGGTTCAAGGCTGCATATAGGCCGAGATGTCTGTCTCATACCTGGGAAAACAGCTCCCTGGGGGGTAGTTAGCGCAGAGATGCTAATGAGGATGGGCCCGTTTACTGGTCACATTCGGGACAGGGGACAGCAGACTCAATACAAGAATCAATATATTTCAATGTAGGGCTGACACCTACAGCCATTTATTGGAATAAACTGGTAATTGGCCTGGAAGTCTTGTACATGCTCAGCCTATTACTACGACCGGGAAGTGCGTGTCTTCCAGCTTTAGAGCTCTCAGATGCTGTGGTCACATTTGATCTTGGCACCTGATGGGTTATAAGTCTGCGATAAACATTACTGCCAATCGCAGGCATTAGCCATGAGCCTCTGCCGTTTCAAATGGCACCCGCTGCTCTTGCGAGCGGACATCATCTTTGAAGACCAGGCTTCCAGCGTACATGTATGGTGGAGGTCCAGAAGAGGTTAACTGTAGAGGGAGGGATTAATCATTTGTGGCATTTTTGAAGTTAGTTTTGCTGCAGACAACATTGTTATCTGTGAGAAATTTATCAAAATGCCACATGATGTTGACCAATTTCTTGAATCTTTAAATAATGTATGCCTAGAAGTGCTTCTTTAATTTTTATGCCACTTACCTACTAGAATGAGGCTGCGCACAAATTTAGCAACATTTTAAAAAGTTGCAATTCATAGAATTGACAAATCCTGCCCAAGCAGCAAACCACTCTGGCTTTTCACTGCACTTTTACAAACTGATGTGCATGGAGCAAATGGCTCTAATTTCTGGTTGAAATGTTTCATTACAGATTATAATAACAACTAGAAAAGGTACAATTTCTGGGGAAATTGTGGGAAGTGTTCTTGCCTCCACCAGTAGCTTACAACTGGAGTGGGCGGAGTAACTGGGTGGAGTGTAGACTCCGCCCACTTTTATAAATTTTGACCTTTGTCTCACACTGACCCACCCTGCCGAGTTTGGGTGCTGTGGCTTAAATACTGTGAGAATGACAGCTGTTTAAAGGTTTCTTATTGAAGTCAATAGGGAAAATCTGATTGGTTGTTTGTGGCTCCGCCCACTTTTTAGCGTCCCCAAAATGAGATATACATTGGCACAGTCCTCCAGTGACCAACTGTGCCAAGTTTCAGAACCCTGCCACTATCAGTCAATTTTTTTTTGACCCCAGTCACCCAATGACCTACGGTGCCAAGTTTGGGTATTCTGGCTTAAATATTGTGAGAATGACAGCAATTTAAAGTTTTCTCATTGAAGTCAATAGGAAAAATCTGATTTGTCGTTGTTGACTCCGCCCACTTTTTCGATTTTTGAAGCCAAAGTAATCTATGACCTGATTTCTGAGATTTGAAGCCCCTGACATCAATAATGGCAGCATTTTTCAATTTTCCCATTGAAATCAAAGAAATCTGATTGGTTGTTTTTGGCCCCGCCCACTTTTCAGATTTTTAATCCTAATCCTAATTTGTCCAACTGTACCAAGTTTGGGGATCCTGCCATTAACAGTCTAAGAGCAGCGGCAGTTTTAAATGTCCCCATTAAAATAAATGACTAAAATTTGATTGGCCGTTGTAGACTCCGCCCACTTTTTTATACATTTTTGAATCCAGTCACCCACTGACCTACGGTGCCAAGTTTGGGTATTCTGGCTTAAATATTGTGAGAATGACAGCAATTTAAAGGTTTATCATTGAAGTCAATAGGAAAAATCTGATTTGTCGTTGTTGACTCCGCCCACTTTTTCGATTTTTGAAGCCAAAGTAATCTATGACCTGATTTCTGAGATTTGAAGCCCCTGACATCAATAATGGCAGCATTTTTCAATTTTCAGCATTTTTTAATTTTCCCATTGAAATCAAAGAAATCTGATTGGTTGTTTTTGGCCCCGCCCACTTTTCTGAATTTTAATCCTAATCCTAAATTGTCCAACTGTACCAAGTTTGGGGATCCTGCCATTAACAGTCTAAGAGCAGCGGCAGTTTTACATTTTCCCATTAAAACATATAGCTGAAATTTGATTGGCTGTTGTAGACTCCGCCCACTTTAAAACATTTGAATTCTAGTCACCTATTAACCGAATATGTTAAGTTTAACAACCCTGCCATTAACAATGTTGAAATGGCAGCAATTAAAAATTTTCTCATTCAAGACAATAGGGAAAATCTGATTGGTTGTTTGTAGCTCCGCCCACTTTTTAATGCCCCCAAAATGTGACAGAAATTTTCAGGTTGACCCCATGACTAAGTGACCCAAGTTTGGTGAGTTTCACTCCAAAGCTGTACGAGTGACAAACGTTTGCATTTTTTCCAATAAAACTCTATGGGAGAAAAAAAGAGGTTTTCGGGGGCCCGGAGGATGGGATCGGTTAACAAAGCACAAGCAAGATACTCGGGTATGTGCCGACCAAGAGTGCAAAGTTCGGTATTGATACTCCTAAATCTGTGGGAGGAGTAGCAATTTGAACATCTCATTGTAGTCAATGGGGAGAATTTGATTGGTTCTGTGTGGCCCCGCCCACATTTTCGGGTCTCCGAAATGTTCTAACAAAATGCGCGTTGACCCCATGACTAAGTGACCCAAGTTTGGTGACTTTAGTTAAAAATCTGTGCAACTGGGAGCGATTTGAAAATTTTCCCTGTCAAAGTCAATGGGAAAAACGTGGATTGCTTAGCCGTGGACATTTTTAGTGGCAGCAGGGATAGCTGAACGTTTTGATATAAGATTTGTGTAGGTGGGCCTGAAAATGAGGGAGTGGTGGCAGTTTAGAAATCATGTCCTGATTTTTCAGCTTTTGCCAGCTCCCATTCTAGCTTTGCCATTCATTCCTATGGGACAATTTTCGCCACAAGAACCACGATATTCCGTGAACCATTCGGCGAAACGTTCCACAAAGTAATAGTAATCCGATCGGGAACAATCTGCACGTTTTGGTAAATTTTTGTCTATGTAGTGTAAAAACTGTGGGAGGAGTTAGGGTGGCAAATTTGGCTATAATAAGAATAAGAATAATATATATGTGAGATAACAATAAGTGGTCTTCCTATGCAAGAACACATAATAATAACAATTTGATACTTTCCCTTTAAAAGTAATCTTTTGGCTGTTTTGACCATGCTAAACTGTTAACAGCACTAACTATGGGTGGGATAGCAGTACAAACAGATATTTTGTGCCGCTTTTATCATCAGAAGCGGTGAGAATATTTACTTTTATTCTGACAGGTTCTGCTCCTTTAACCTCTTAAGGACATAGGGCGTACAGGTACGCCCTTGTGCCCTGGTACTTAAGGACACAGGGCGTACATGTACGCCCTGTGCATTTTCGATCACCGCCGCACGGCGGGCGGTGATCGGAACACCGTGCCTGCTCAAATCATTGAGCAGGCACTTGGAGCAAATGCGCCGGGGGGTCCGGTGACCCCCCCATGTATGCGATCGCAGAAAACCGCAGGTCAATTCAGACCTGCGGTTTTCTGCGTTTCCGGGTTATTCGGGTCTCTGAAGTCCCGATAACCCGGAACAGGATGGTGATGGTGGTGTGATTTCACTCCACCAATCACCATCCAGCGATCCTGAGTGGTGATGGTGACATCACCACTCAGGATCGCTTTCTGATTGGTCTGTGGGCGGTCCGGCGGCAGATTCAAAAGAGGCAGGCGCTCCTCTCCTCCTCCTTTTGTGTTCCGGAGCCGGAGGAGAGAGGAGCTGCCTGCACGTGTCTGCTGCACCCGATCTGTGCCCCCCAGGACCCGATCTGTGCCCCCCAGGACCCGATCTGTGCCCCCCAGGACCCCATCAGGTACATAGGGACAGCTAGGGAAAGTTTGGTTTAGGCAGGGAAAAAAAAAGGGAAAGTTAGTTTTTGAACTTTGATTGCATCACCCTAGTTAGGGTGTCTGGGGTCCACAGCACAGCTGTGTGACCCTAGACCCCCCAGGGGTGCTGCCACTTGCCCCCCCACCCCCTGCCCCCCCCCCCCACCTTTTTTGGGGTGCATTTTTTTTTTTTTCGTGTACGCTGACTGTGGCCGGCACTTAGTGTCCGGCCACTGTTAGCGCATCGCACACCCCACCGCTGATCAACTTCGGACGGTTGATCAGCGGTTTTGAATTTTTTTCCCCACATTTGCCCTTTTTTTAGTTAGTTTATTTTATTTTTTTTCTGTTAGTTTTAGGGTGAGTTCGTGAACACCCGTGCCCCCACACACACGCACACAAAATAAAGAGTTACACACACGCACATATACACGCAGACACACACTCCCCTATGGCCCGCCGAACGTTCTCGGCCGAGGAGGCATACGCCCAGATTGCCTCTGACTCCGAGAGTCCCAGTGAGGATGAGGATGACCCCACATTCCTGTTGTCATCCGCATCCTCCTCATCATCTAGCGATGATGATGAGCCCCCAAGGCGGCGGAGACGCCGCCAGGCGGAGCAAGGGGACCGCCATGTTAGGGACCCTGTGGCCCACACTAGTACGAGCAGCTCTGGGGCTCGTACTGGTTTCCCGGCCCACCAGTTAAATCCACCGGAGCCCCCTGCCGGTGAACTTGTCTGGTGTAGCCCAGAGCGATACGAGCCTGTGATTCCTGATTTTGTAGGCCAATCAGGAATCCAGATTTCCACAGTGGGCTACACTGAATATGACTTTTTCTGTCATTTTTTCAGTGACCCACTGGTAAATCTGATGGTGGAGCAGACGAATCTGTACGCCCAACAGTTCGTCGCTCAACACCCGGGCTCCTTTTTGGCCAGGCCCGGTGGCTGGACGCCGGTCAGTGCAGCCGAAATGAGGACATTTTGGGGCCTCGTGCTGCATATGGGCCTGGTCAAAAAACCCAGTGTCAGGCTGTACTGGAGTGGGGACGTCCTATACCAGGCCCCACTTTACAGTACAGCCATGACACGCTCCCGGTTTGAGGCCATCCGGAAATGTCTGCATTATTCCGATAATGCAGCATGTCCCCCCCCGAGGTGATCCTGCCCATGACCGTCTGTACAAGATACGGCCGGTCATCGATCACTTTGGGGCCAAATTCATGGAGGCCTATGTACCTGGAAGAGAGGTCGCGGTTGATGAGTCTCTCATTGCGTTCAAGGGGAGACTCATTTTCCGCCAGTATGTGCCCTCCAAGCGGGCGAGGTATGGCGTGAAGCTATACAAAATTTGTGAGAGTACCTCAGGGTACACTTACAAATTTCGTGTATACGAGGGGCGAGATTCCCGGATTTCAACCCCCAGAATGTCCCCCCACTCTGGGTGTTACCGGGAAACTTGTGTGGGACCTTATGTACCCACTGCTGGATAAGGGTTACCACCTTTACGTGGATAACTTTTATACCAGTATCCCCTTGTTCCAGTCCCTTGCCGCCAGATCCACGTCCGCTTGTGGGACCGTGCGGAAAAATCAACGCGGCCTCCCTGCCCACCCCCTCCAGGTACCTATCCCCAGGGGTGAGACCCGTGCCCTTACCACTGGAAACCTGTTGCTGGTCAGGTATAAGGACAAGAGGGATGTCCTTATGCTGTCCACAATTCATGGTAACGGCATCACCCCTGTCCCTGTGCGAGGTACCGCGGCAACGGTCCTCAAGCCCGATTGTATCATCGCTTACAATCGGTATATGGGAGGAGTTGATCTCTCTGATCAAGTCCTCAAGCCATATAACGCCATGCGCAAAACCCGGGCATGGTACAAAAAAGTTGCGGTCTACTTGGTGCAGGTTGCCATGTACAACTCTTTTGTACTATCCCGAAGCGCTGGCAGCACAGGGACATTCCTCCAGTTCTATGAGGCAGTCCTCAAGGCCCTGATCTTTTCGGACCGGGAAAGAGCAGGCCGGAGTACCTCGGGAACTGTAGGTGCCCGGATCGTCCCTGGCCAACACTTTCCAGGTGTGGTCCCCCATACTGGAAAGAAGGGACGAACCCAAAAAAAGTGCAGAGTGTGTCGCAGGAGGGGGATACGGAAGGACACGACTACTCAGTGCGACACTTGCCCCGATCATCCGGGCCTCTGCATTGACGGTTGCTTCAGGGAGTATCACACTTCCATGGAGTACTAAATTTATATCCCAATTTAGCACTGACATCGGATAAAAAAAAATGGTTCTCAGACTTGAGACACCCAAAAAAACTAAAATAATTTATTAAAAGTAGACATAGGTATTGCCGCGTCGGTAATAATCTCCTCTATAAAAATGCCCCATTACCTAACCCCCCAGATTAACACGGTCCAGAAAAAAAAAAAAAAGGTGCAAAAAAAGTTTTTTTTTGTCACCTTACATAATAAAAAGTTTAATAGCAAGCGATCAAAAAGCCATATAGCCCCCAAATTAGTGCCAATAAAACCGTAATCTCATCCCGCAAAAAATGAGCCCCCACATAAGATAATCAGATAAAAAAAAAAATAGAAAATGACTCTTAGACTTTAGAGATACAAATTTTTTTTTAGGGTATCAAAAAGGATAATATAGTCTAAAACCTAAATAATTGTAAAAAAAAGTTGACTTATTAGGTATCGCCGCGTCCGTAAGAATCTCCTCTATAAAAATACCCCATGACCCAACCCCCCAGATTAACACAGTAAAAAAAAAAAAAAAAAAAATAGGTGCAAAAAAATATTTTTTTTGTCACCTTACATAACAAAAAGTTTAATAGCAAGCGATCAAAAAGTCATATAGCCCCCAAAATAGTGCCAATAAAACCGTCCGCTCATCCCGCAAAAAATGAGCCCCCACATAAGATAATTGGCTAAAAGAAAATAAAAAAAATGACACTTAGACTTTAGAGATACCCAAAAAAAAATGTTGTATCAAAAAAGATAATATAGTCAAAAACCTAAATAATTGTAAAAAAAAAAGTAGACTTATTAGATATTCCCGCGTCCGTAAGAATCTCCTCTATAACAATATCCCATGACCTAACTACCCAGATTAACACGGTTAAAAAATAAATTAAAAAAACGGTGCCAAAACCGCTATTTTTGGCACTTTTCCATTTCAGTCCATTTTTTCCGGTAACAAAACAAGGGTTAACAACCAAACAAAAGTTAAAATTTATTACCCTGATACTGCAGTTTACAGAAACGCCACATTTGTGGTCGTAAACTGCTGTATCCGTAAAAGGGAGGCCGCAAAAGGAAAGGACCGACATGGTTTCTGGAAGGCCGATTTTGATGGCCTTTTTTATTGACACCATATCCCTTTTGAAGCCCCCCCCTGATGCCCCCCTAGAGTAAAAACTCCCTAAAATTGACCCCATCTAAGAAACTACACCCCTCAAGGTATTCAAAAATGATTATACAAACTTTATTAACCCTTTAGGTGTTCCTCAACAGTTAATGGCAAATGGAGATGAAATATCAGAATTTCTATTTTTGGTAACCTTGCCTCACAAAAATGTAATATAGAGCAACCAAAAATTATATTTGCCCTAAAAATACTCCCCCAAAAAATGCCACCTTATCCCGTAGTTTCCAAAATGGGGTCACTTTTAGGGAGTTTCGACTCCAGGGGTGCATCAGGGGGGTTGAAACAGGACACGGTGTAAATAAACCGGTCCATAAAAATCAGCCCTCCAAAAACCAAACGGCGCACCTTTCACTCTACGCCCCGCTGTGTGGCCGTACAGTAGTGTACGGCCACATATTGGGTGTTTCTGTAAACGGCAGAGTCAGGGTAATAAAGATACAGTCTTGTTTGGCTGTTAACCCTTGCTTTGTTAGTAGAAAACATGGGTTAAAATGGAAAATAAGGCAAAAAAATGAAATTTTCCAATTTCATCCCCATTTGCCAATAACTCTTGTGCAACACCTAAAGGGTTAACGACGTATGTAAAACCAGTTTTGAATACCTTGAGGGGTGTAGTTTCTTAGATGGGGTCACTTTTAGGGAGTTTCGACTCCAGGGGTGCATCAGGGGGGTTGAAACAGGACACGGTGTAAATAAACCGGTCCATAAAAATCAGCCCTCCAAAAACCAAACGGCGCACCTTTCACTCTACGCCCCGCTGTGTGGCCGTACAGTAGTGTACGGCCACATATTGGGTGTTTCTGTAAACGGCAGAGTCAGGGTAATAAAGATACAGTCTTGTTTGGCTGTTAACCCTTGCTTTGTTAGTGGAAAACATGGGTTAAAATGGAAAATAAGGCAAAAAAATGGAATTTTCAAATTTCATCCCCATTTGCCAATAACTCTTGTGCAACATCTAAAGGGTTAACGACGTATGTAAAACCAGTTTTGAATACCTTGAGGGGTGTAGTTTCTTAGATGGGGTCACTTTTAGGGAGTTTCTACTCCAGGGGTGCATCAGGGGGCTTCAAATGGGACATGGTGTAAATAAACCAGTCCATAAAAATCAGCCCTCCAAAAACCACACGGCGCACCTTTCACTCTACGCCCCGCTGTGTGGCCGTACAGTAGTTTGCGGCCACATATTGGGTGTTTCTGTAAACGGCAGAGTCAGGGCAATAAAGATACAGTCTTGTTTGGCTGTTAACCCTTGATTTGTTAGTGGAAAACATGGGTTAAAATGGAAAATAAGGCAAAAAAGAAATTTTCTAATTTCATCCCCATTTGCCAATAACTCTTGTGCAACACCTAAAGGGTTAACGACGTATGTAAAACCAGTTTTGAATACCTTGAGGGGTGTAGTTTCTTAGATGGGGTCACTTTTAGGGAGTTTCTACTCTAGGGGTGCATCAGGGGGCTTCAAATGGGACATGGTGTAAATAAACCAGTCCATAAAAATCAACCTTCCAAAAACCATACGGCGCACCTTTCACTCTACGCCCCGCTGTGTGGCCGTACAGTAGTTTACGGCCACATATTGGGTGTTTCTGTAAACTGCAGAGTCAGGGCAATAAAGATACAGTCTTGTTTGGCTGTTAACCCTTGCTTTGTTAGTGGAAAAAATGGGTAAAAATGAAATATTAGACAGAAAAATGAAATTCTCAAATTTCATCCCCATTTGCCAATAACTCTTGTGCAACACCTAAAGGGTTAACAACATATGTAAAATCACTTTTGAATACCTTGAGGGGTGTAGTTTCTTAGATGGGGTCATTTTTGGGTGGTTTCTATTATGTAAGCCTCGCAAAGCGACTTCAGACCTGAAATGGTCCCTAAAAATTTAGTTTTTGTAAATTTCAGAAAAATTTCAAGATTTGCTCCTAAACTTCTAAGCCTTATAACATCCCCTAAAAAATAAAATATCATTCCCAAAATAATTCACACATGAAGTAGACATATGGGGAATGTAAAGTCATCACAATTTTTGGGGGTATTACTATGTATTACAGAAGTAGAGAAACTGAAACTTTGAAATTTGCTAATTTTTCAAAATTTTTGATAAATTTGGTATTTTTTGGTGCAAAAAAAATTATTTTTTTGACTTAATTTTACTAGTGTCATGAAGTACAATATGTGACGAAAAAACAATGTCAGAACGGCCTGGATAAGTCAAAGCGTTTTAAAGTTATCAGCACTTAAAGTGACACTGGTCAGATTTGCAAAAAATGGCCTGGTCCTAAGGTGTAAAAAGGCTGTGTCCTTAAGGGGTTAAGGGGTTTTCCTGGTGTACAATATTGATGACCTAGCGTTAGCATAGGCCATCAATATCAGATTGTAAGCGGTGCGACTTTCTGCACTCCTGCCAATCAGCTGTTGGAAAGCGCCACAGTGCTTAGAGTAGTGCTACGGCCTCCTCACAACATACTATAGTTACTATAGTTCACTTAATTGGGATTCTGCTACAAATGGGCCATGAGACCAATGAACGTAATGTAACTGGCCTAGAAATAGGCCGCAGCACTCAGTGGAGCCTCATGGCCTCTTAAACAGCTGATCAGAGGTGATGTCAGGAGTTAGACCCCCACAGAGCTGATATTAATGACATACCCTGAGGATAGCTCAAAAATATTTTAATACCAGAAGACCCTTTTAAAGGGGTTATCTGAGGCTGGAAATGGCCTTCCATACGCCCCGGGCCCCTCACACTGATTCTACTTACCTGGCTCCCCGCACTGTGCCCGGATGAAAACATCCGGTGTCAGGGGGGAGCAGCCAATGGCAGGTGGTGATGGGGACGAGCCTCCCTAGCATCGTGGGTGACACTATGGAGGCTCGTCCCCGTCACCGCCTACCATTGGCTTCTCCCCGACACCAGATGTTTTCATCCGCGCATGGGGAGAAGCAGCTGTGGCCGTGTGGAGACCAAGAGCGGCGCAGGGAGAGTGGAGGGAGGCAAGTAGAATTAGTGTTAGGGGCCCAGGTGTATGGGGGGGCATTTTCAGCCTCAGATAACCCCTTTAAGTGCAAATGAGACAAAGTGTCACTCAAGTGCTCTTGCCACTGAAATGCTTTACAGTCCCTTTGCTCTGCTGAGTCACAGCTGTAGTGGGCTTCTGGGTTGATGTTACAATTATCACTCAACGCAAAGGGAAGGAACTGTAAAGCAGCTCAAGGCAGAGGACACTTCACAGTGAAGCTTCACCTCTCGTGCGCTTAAACAGCAGAATCTGGTAGAAAAAAAGTTCCTATTCTCTCGATGACAACAACTCCACAAAATAATTGTTTGCACTGCTGTCCCTAGCCCCTACCAAGTGCAGGCAGCAGTTTAACACAAGTCCCTTTAAGAAATGAATACAAGGTACATGATTCTAAGACTCCAATCTCATTTTAATTTATAAAGACAAATGATAGAAACCTGTTGCACATTAAGCTCTTTATGAACAAACGCTGAACAAAAGCTTATTTCAATGAATCTTTACAAAAACATACTTCTCATATAAATCACCAGGATATTTGGCTGTTATCAACTAAAAGTAGCAAAACATGAAACTGCATTGAGTATCTTAGCCGAAAAAGACAACGCCACATAGATCATAGATAAAATACACATAAGTTAAAAAAACAAACAAAAAAAAAACACTGTTATAAACCATAAACTTATTATTAATGTGCACATTTTGTAGGCATTTCTCTGATGAACCGCCTTGCATCCTGATGAGGCAATTAACAGCTGGGAAACAATAATGAAACTTCATCAAACACATCTAAAACGTGGCTTAATATGCCTAACTAATGTTTCCCCAACCAACAGTTTTCTTGTAATACAAAACCATAAATTAGACACCACCTCCCACTCCAGACCCCTCTCCAAATGCCAAAGGCAGAGGAATGAAAGACAAATCTCCAGAAGGTGCCATTTATCTTATTTATTATTAGAATTTCTTAATGCGGATGTCTTCAGCTTCACCATCAGCCAGCAGATTTCTTTTCAGAGAACAGGAGTAAGATGTGGCTTGCTTGGCAGGAAGAATGCTCGAGAAGGTGCAATCTACACCCCTCTAAAGTTCATCGCTTTGCAATCTGTGCATTTTATCCATAAGCCATCAACACTACTGTTCGACAGTATTCATTGTTATTTAAGTTCTCAAATGGTTTCAAAACAAGTTGAGTTAAAATGACAAACAGGCTATTCAAAAAGTTAAGTGGACAATGTTGCAAAAATGGATGGATTATGGGCCCCAAATGAGTAGCTACCCAATCGCAAACACTCTAAAAATCTGACATGGTTAACCCCTTACAGACTGCTGTATAGTAAATATATTTCCAGTCAGCCTTTACAACCAACATAAAGCCAAGAATACTAGCATATATCTGCACACCACATTGTGTACCTGCATATATTCATATAGACTAAAACAGTACCAAATCTTACCAACATTGTGATTGGTAAATTCAGGGCATGTAAGCCCTGCCTCAGGAATGTCAAACCAACAGGAACCACCCACTTACCGGTGAGGCTTACAAAGGCCACATCCATGTTCAGCCCAGAACAGCCGAAATTTGCCAAAACCCTTTCAGAAAATTAGGGAAAGTCCCTTTAAACTTGGGACTGTTGGAATCTATGCTGTACATGTACGTGAATAGGCTTAAAGAGAACGTGTCCCCAGAAAATCAAGATTTTATGTTAAACACATATTCAAAGGTTTTCTGTGATTTTTTGACATTTTCCATGTTACTACCTACAGTAAAAAACAAAAACAAAAAAAAAAATCCTAACATTCTGCAGTTTTTGCACTGGCCACTAAGCTAATAGATGCCACTTTATCTGTACAGATCACTTTTCAGCAGTCATCTCCTCATCAATACCGGATTAGAATGATAGATCTCATGTCACAGATATACATAGATCACAATAGGTGATATCACAGCTCATCAGCTCCCTCCTGACCTCTGCACAGGTCACAGAGCATGCCTAGATAACTCTCCCATAGAAGTCAATGAGTCAGATGCTGTCCATTGTGACTTTTGCCCTGGTGGCCACTGTAAACATACATCTCTAAATGCTGTTAACAACAGCTCAGGCAAGATAGCTACTCCCATAATCATGTTCAAGTAATTGAATAAACCAATCTACAATCAGAAAATAAAAACTGATTAGAAATAAAAGGATACGCACTATCTGGTTTTAACTGAGGTGTTGCCGATCATGGCCGTTAGAGCAGGAGCCAAGCTGTCACTGGACAGACGAGCACCCACTCAGCCTGGCACAGGAAGCCCATGCCAGGCAGTGTCTGTGGTACAATAAAAATGCCTATGTGCAGGTTTAAAGCCACTTAGTGAATGCAGTAAAAAGGCAAATTGTCTGTAAGGAGATAACCCTAACAAATTGTTCTCCTACAGCATAAGCCCACCCTGCACACTTATGATGCTGGCTAGGCCTTAGAGGACTGTTGACTCATTTGCAATTATTGTATTTCTCCACATAATTAAAAAGTAGAAAAATCTTGATTAAACATATCACACTATTTTGTGTACAGTGGATATAAAAAGTCTACACACCCCTGTTAAAATGTCAGGTTTCTGTGATGTAAAAAAATTAGACAAATAAATTATTTCAGAACTTTTTCCACCTTTATTGTGACCTATAAACTGTACCACTCAATTGAAAAACAAATTAAAATCTTTTAGGTAGAGGGAAGAAAAAATATAAAAATAAAATAATATGGTTGCATACGTGTGCACACCCTTAAACTAATACTTTGTTGAAGCACCTTTTGATTTTATTACAGCACTCAGTCTTTTTGGGTATGAGTCTATCCGCATGGCACAATTTGACTTGGCAAGATTTGCCCACTCGTCTTTGCAAAAACACTCCAAATCAGGTCTGGACTCTGGCTGGGCCATTCCAAAACTTTAATCTTCTTTTGGTGAAGCCTTTCCTTTCGTTGTTGTCATGCTGAAAGCCTAGCAGAAGCATGAAGGTTTTGTGCTAATATTGACTGGTATTTGGAACTGTTCATAATTCCCTCTAGCTTAACTATGGTCCCAGTTCCATCTGCAGAAAACAGCCCCAAAGCATGATGCTGCCACCACCATGCTTCACTGTGGGTATGGTGTTCTTTTGGTGATGTGCAGTGTTGTTTTTGCGCCAAACATATCTTTTGGAATTATGGCCAAAAAGTTCAACCTTGGTTTCATCAGACCATAAAACCTTTTCCCACATGCTTTTGGGAGACTTTAGATGTGTTTTACCAAAATGTAGCCTGGCTTGGATTTTTTTCTTCGTAAGAAAAGGCTTTCGTCTTGCCACTCTACCCCATAGCCCAGACATATGAAGAATACGGGAGATTGTTGTCGCATGTACCACAAAGCCAGTACTTTCCAGATATTCCTGCAGCTCCTTTAATGTTGCTGTAGGACTCTTGGTAGCCTCCCAGAACCAGTTTTCTTCTCGTCTTTTCATCAATTTTGTAGGGACGTCCAGTTCTTGGTAATGTCACTGTTGTGCCATATTTTTTCCACTTGATGATGACTGTCTTCACTATGTTCTATGGTATATCTAATGCCTTGGAAAAAAATTGTAGCCTTCTCCTGACTGATACCCTTTAACAATGAGACCCCTCTGATGCTTTGGAAGCTCTCTGTGGACCATGGCTTTTGCTGTGGGATGCGACTAAGAAAATTTCAGGAAACACCAACTAGAGCCAGCTGAACTTTATTTGAGGGGTTAATCAGAGGCATTTTAAATGATGGCAGGTGTAGGATCTGTCCTATTTAACATGATTTTGAATGTGATTGCTTAATTCTGAACACAGCTAGATCCCCAGTTATAAGATTATTTTTGTTTTTTTTTCAATTGAGTGGTACAGTTTATAGGTCACATTAAAGGTGGAAAAAGTTCTGAAATGATTTATATTTGTCTCATTTTTTTACATCACAGAAACCTGACATTTTAACAGGGGTGTGTAGACTTTTTATATCCACTGTATATGGCTCCTAAGCAGAGTGGTGTGTTCAGAGTAGATGTAGTTGCATTAAACCTGACTGTGCATTAGTATATTATTCATATCCCCACTGAAATATCCTGAACTCTAAACTTGATGGTTCACAAGCAGGCATGTCAGAACCCAGGTTTTGAAAGAGAAAGAAGAAATGTACTATTCAGCCAATAGCATAGCGCACTTTGGACCTCTCTAGACACACATACACTCTAAAGTAGTGATTTTTTTTTAGGATAAAAATCTATTACTATCCCCTGCCACATATCCGAGAGACACAATGAAGCATTCGTCTATAACAAAGGGATAATTGCCAGGAACAAATCAGAAAAGTAAGTGCAACACGCCTTCTGTTATACATTACTGGCATATGCATAGATGACTTATTTCATACCCATTGTTCTGTCTTGATGTAGCCGATTATCTGCATTCACTCTCCATTTCAGAATAATGTTTCTCTGCAAAACAGTTCCTTAATTATATAAGTGCACTAACCTTCATTTTATGATTATACTCAGAATTTAAGCCCAGGACACTGTCTACGTCAGCAAGAGGATACTGGTACTTCAGGACAGACTTCACAATGTCCACAGTCAAGGCTTCTCCATCATCTACTTTGTTGTACATCTGTAAAAGATATCAAATACATTTTTAAACAAAAACTAATAATACATAGACTGTACAGGTTTCAATTCACCTCTGATTCATTCAACATTTCAGTTATCATTCAAATCAGCATTTTCTTTTAAAGGCTACGGTCACCTTTGTGGGCGATTTTATGATTACATTTTACTCATTTTGGGTTGAAAATCATTTTGTCAGTTGGTCTTTATTAAATATTTTCGACAGTTTTCCTGGCAGCTTAAAGTGTAGCCCTTATCTGAATTCCCAATGGGTCATAAACACTTGTTATATTCTTAGTTTGATAAGAGTTTAGCTGCTGTATAACAAGTGTTTATAAGCTGTCAGGAAAGTACAGATAAGGGCTACAGATCGAGCCATCAAAGCAGCTCACAGACAGATTCACTGTAAAACAGAATTAAATGGTCTGCAGATACACTGAAAGTGAAGGCTGCAGAACAAAAATAATTAAAGGGAATCTGTCACCTAGTTTTACCCTATAGAGCTGCGGACATGCACGGATAGATCTCCGCAATATATCTGTCCCATAGTTCTGTGTGGTTTTATTTAACTTACGGTTAAGGAGCCCAGCCACACCCCCTGTGAAGTAGCCCAGCACCGCCTGCATCCAGGAATCTCCTCCTTGCTCACGAAGTTACAGTGCCGTAATCTCGCGATGCGCAAGCTGGCACATGCGCAGTGCCGACAAAGTGTTCGTTCCCTTTGCTGGCATCAGCTTCAGTGAACGAACTGTGCATGCGCTAGCTTGCGCATCACGAGATTACGGCACTGTAACTTCGTGAGCAAGGAGGAGATTCTTGGATGCAGGCGGTGCTGGGCTCCTTCAAAGAGGGCGTGGCTGGGCTCCTTAACCGTAAGTAACCACGTCTTGCGCACCTTACTTGGCTAATTTACATATCAATAAAATAATTTTTTTAATGAAATAAAACCACACCGCCCTATGGGACAGGTATATTGCGGACATGCTAGCGGAGATCTATCTGTGCATGTCCGCAGCTCTATAGGGTAAAACTAGGTGACAGATTCCCTTTAGCTTTTTTTTCCCCCAATAAAAAGAAATTGAAAAAAGGATTTTTAGCCCAAAATTAGCAAAATACAATTTGCTACTTGATTTTGGGACTCCTATTTTTTAGGAAACCTTTCAGGCACAGTTTTGAGATTCCAAAACACAAGAAACACCACCAAAGGGCCTTATCTTGGAAAATACACCTCTAGAGGAACTAATATAGTGATGCAAGTTGACATGACTATAGTAATACCAAAGTTAGTTTTTTCATATTTTACTAATTTTGCATCATAAAATCAGTTTTGCATCATTAAAAAAAATCAGTTGTACTCCGCATCCCCATATACCAACATCCATAACATTTTTATTTTTATGTCATCGTGGCTGCGTGAGGGTTCATTTTTTGCAGAACAGACTGTAGTTTTTATTGGTACCATTTTGGGGTACACATGGCTTTTTATAACCCCTTTTATTTTCATTTTTTGGGAGGTCTGGTGGGCAAGAATTAAAATTCTGACAGAGTTTCTTATTTTTATGTTTCATGGGGTAGACTATGCAGCATATATTATTGTTATTACTACATTCTATTGCAAATTATCGCATTTTTCGCTCTATAAGATGCACTTTTTCCCCCCAAAGTTGGGGGAAAATATCAGTGCATCTTAAGGGGTGAATACTAATGATCATGCTTCATCAAGCCTAGGGCAAACATGTAGGTTTTAAATCAGTTTTTTTTTTAATGCAGTGTATAAAGCCAAAGCCAATAGTGGATTGAAAAGAGCAGAAGTAGAATCTGTCCTTAAAAGGAGTTGTGAGACTTCAGCAAATGGCCTGTATAATGTAGAGAAAGTTAATACAAGGCACTTACTAATGTATTGTTATTGTCCATATTGTTTCCTTTGCTGGCTTCATTCATTTTTCCATCAAATTATATACTTCTCGTATCCATGGTTACAATCACCCTGTGATCCAGCAGCAGTGGCCGTGCTTGCACACTACAGGAGAAAACGCCAGCCTCTCTGGTGTCTGGCACCATGGTAGCGCACAAAGGCTGATGCTTTTTCCTATGGTGTGCAAGCATGGCCTCCGCTGCTGGATTACAGGCTGGTTGTAATCATGGAGAAGTGTATAATTTGATGGAAAAATGAATCCCGACAGCAAATTAATCAACATTAGTAAGTGCCTTGTTTTAACTTTTCTACATAATAAATGCTATTTGCTGAAGAGAGACAACTCCTTTGAGGCTATGGCTACACGGTGACTTCTTGCCACAGAAAAATTGTGCAACATTTTTTATAAAGTGGCAGTGCAACACTATTGACTATCATTACAAAAAATGTTGCTCTACATTGGTATATATATATATATATATATATATATATATATTTTATGATATAATGGTAACAGCCCATGAGGTCATTGCTACAAGCAATCTGTGCACAGCGATAGCACGTCCTCTCCAGTTCCTTTGCTACAGGGAATACCTGCATCATAATCAATGATCGATGCAGAAAGCAAACACTCGGCTGCAGACACATTGGTTTCTGCATTCATGACAGGGCACGGATTATTTCACAGTACATGGCTGGGTTGTCAATCAGCCTGATTTTGCCGTTAGCACGGTGTGCTGGAACATGAACTGAAATTAAAGAGGGCACATCTATTATCAGGCTAATAGCATAGGGACATGTAATATAGCCATTAATGTAGATTGGAAAGATAAACAGGTTAGATAGATTGAAAGTCATATCTGTTCTAACTGATGGAGTACATGTCACAACATTTCTAAATGACAAGAAACTCTATCCATCAAGTCCAACTCTGTACAGAAGCAAAGGAGTCTAGGGCTACAGCTAATTGTTCGGAAATCATATTTAAAATACAGTGCCTTGCAAAAGTATTCACCCCCTTGACTTTTTTCATGTTTTGGTGCCCACAACTTTGAAGTTTTTTTTTATTGTGAAGCAATCAACAACTAGGACAAAATAACAGAAAAAGTAAAATGTGCATAACTATTCACACCCCTAAAGTCAATACTTTGTAGAGCCACCTTTTGCGGCAATCACAGCTCCAAGTCGCTTTGGATAAGTCTCTATGAGCTTGCCACATCTTACCACTGGGATTGTTGCCCATTCCTCCTTGCAAAACTGCTCCAGCTCCTTCAAGTTGGACGGTTTGCACTTGTGAACAGCAATCTTTAAGTCTGACCACAGATTTTATATATATTTTAGGTTTAATGTTCTATGTTGAATCCAACTTCATAGTATATTGGAACATGAAAATGTATAAATTCTTGCTACATTCAAACCATACTACCAATACTTTGATGTAACCGGAAACCTTAGCAAATTATTCTTTATTGCTTGTATTTACATAAACATACTTCAATGTTTTAAATGTAAGTTTACATTGAAAAATCCTAATAAAAATCATCTTTGAAAGATTTTCTATTGGATTGAGATCTGGGCTTTGACTAGGCCATTCCAACACATTTACATGTTTCCCCTTAAACCACTCAAGTGTTTGTGTTTGGGGGCATTGTCCTGCTGGAAGGTGAACCTTCATCCTAGCCTCAAATCACACACAGAGTGGTACAGGTTTTGCTCATGAATATCCCTGTATTTAGCACCATCCATCTTTCCCTCAACTCTGACCAGTTTCCCAGTCCCAGCCCCCCCAGCATGATTCTGCCACCACCATGTTTCACTGTGGGAATGGTGTTCTTTGGGTGATGTGATGTGTTGGGTTTGAACCAGACGTAGCGTTTTCTTTGATGGCCTAAAAGTAAAATTTTTGTCTCATCAGACCAGAGCACCTTCCTCCATACATTTTGGGAGTCTCCCACATGCCTTTTCGCAAACTCACAACGCGCCTTTTTGTTTTTTGCTGAAAGTTTTGTCTTTCTTCTGGCCACTCTGCCATAAAGCCCAACTCTATGGAGTGTACGGCTTATTGTCGTCCTATGTACAGATACTCCAGTCTCTGCTGTGGAACTCTGCAGCTCCTCCAGGGTTACCTTAGGTCTCGGTGCTGCCTCTCTGATTAATGCCCTCCTTGTTCGGTCCGTGAGTTTTGGTGGGCGGCCGTCTCTTGGCAGGTTTGATGTTGTGCCATGTTCTTTCCATTTGGTTATGATAGATTTTATGGTGCTCCTGGGGATCATCAAGGATTTGGATATATTTTTTTTTATAACCTAACCCTGACTTGTACTTCTCAACAACATTGTCCCTTAGGGCTCTTTCACATCTGCGTTCTTTTCTTCTGGCACAGAGTTCCGTCGTCGGGGCTCTATGCCGGAAGAATCCTGATCAGGATTATCCCCATGCATTCTGAATGGAGTGAAATCCGTTCAGGATGCATCAGGATGTCTTCAGTTCCGGACCGGAACGTTTTTTGGCCGGAGAAAATACCACAGCATGCTGCGCTTTTTGCTCTGGCCAAAAATCCTGAAGACTTGCCGCAAGGCTGGATCCGGAATTAATGCCCATTGAAAGGCATTGATCCGGCCTTAAGCTAAACATCGTTTTGGTGCATTGCCGGATACGACGTTTAGCTTTTTCTGAATGGTTACCATGGCTGCCGGGACGCTAAAGTCCTGGCAGCCATGGTAAAGTGTAGTGGGGAGCGGGGGAGCAGTATACTTACCATCCGTGCGGCTCCCGGGGCGCTCCAGAGTGACGTCAGGGCGCCCCAAGCGCATGGATCACGTGATCGAATGGCACGTCATCCATGCGCCCGGGGCGCTCTGACGTCATTCTGGAGCGCCCCGGGAGCCGCACGGACTGTAAGTATACCGCTCCCCGCTCCTACTATGGCAGCCAGGACTTTAATAGCGTCCTGGCTGCCATAGTAACACTGAACGCATTTTGAAGACGCATCTGTCTTCAAATGCTTTCAGTACACTTGCGTTTTTCCGGATCCGGCGTGTAATTCCAGCAAGTGAAGTACACGCCGGATCCGGACAACGCAAGTGTGAAAGAGGCCTTACTTGTTTGGAGAGTTCCTTGGTCTTCTCGGCAGTGTTTAGTTAGTGATGCCTCTTGCTTAGGTGTTGCAGCCTCTAGGGCCTTTCAAAAAAGGTGTATGTAATGACAGATCATGTGACACTTAGATTGCACACAGGTGGACATCATTTCACTAATTATGTGACTTCTGAAGGCAATTGGTTGCACCAGAGCTTTTTATGGGCTTCCTAACAAAAGGGGTGAATACATACACACATGCCAATGTTTTATATTTCTAAACAATAGTTTTATTTCTATATTTTTCTTATTTCACTTCACCAACTTAGACTATTGTGTTCTGATCAATCGCATAAAATTCTGATTTATAAAACACTGAACTTAAGGCTGTAATGTAACAAAATACAAAAAAAAAGTCAAGGGGGATCAATACTTTTGCAAGGCACTGTATGTCATTTTTGTGCAATAAATGTACTAAATAATCCCATGTATTGTAATTTCATTTTTGTGGTCTTATTATTTTAATATAAATGATCTGATTACCATTATGTTGAATCCTATTAAGGGATTACTATTCTGCTTTACGATGTATACTTCTGTATCCTAATAAACTATGACACAGTGATTTGCTTAGCACTGGGGTCCTTTCTAGATCCTCATAGCATGCCTTTACAGGGGGGTTTGCTATTTCTAGATCCTCATAGCATGCCTTTACAGGGGGGTTTGCCATTTCTAGATCCTCATAGCATGCCTTTACAGGGGGGTTTGCCATTTCCCAAACATATCACCAGGAAAACAGGTGACCGTTCAAGGGGGTGACAGTGAAGGGTGACGTCACCCGATTATACAAGTCACTCTTGACTGCGGCGATGAGAGGAGTTCAAGTATGTTCACACATGATTGAAATACAGCAGATTTTCTGCAGCGCTTCTGGAAAAAAAGCACCAAATGTGTTTTTGTTGCAGAAATGCTGCTGCTTTGATGCAGATTTCACTTTGCTTTGCAGCAAGTAAAATAAGCGAAGAAAATCATTTCCAGCATCGGCACCAGGTAAATTTCTGCAGTGGGTTTTTTCCACCGAGTGAGAATTGCAAACCGTCATTCACTTTGCTGGAACTATAAAACGCTGTGGATTTTCTGCACACAATCTGCAGCGTATCTGCTGTGTGTGAACCTAACCTTAAATGCTCAGAGGTTCATCTTATCCTGGGCATTCGAACATCTTATCCTGGTCATTAATGTGTTAAATTCAACAGTCCTGTGTCCTCCCAAACTTTTTTATGCACTGTAGCGCTCACCTAAACAGGGCAGACCTAAGCCACTGTTTATCTTGCACATAATGGCATAAATACTAACCACTATGGGGAAGATTTAATGTATACCAGCAGCGTACACTGATCTAAGATAACTAAGTGCGTTGCCAGAGGCTAGTCCTAATTTAAGTCGTCCAGCACTCTGTGCACCTATACCAGGGGTCGGTAACCTTTGGCACTCCAGCTGTTGTGAAACTACAGTTCCCAGCATGCTAGATTCACTTCTAGCAGAGCACAGCAATTATGCATGCTGGGAGTTGTAGTTTCGCAACAGCTGCAGTGCTGGAGTTTACCTACCCCTGGCCTATATTAATATCCACTCCAGCACCTGGGTTGCCTACCCCTGGCCTATAATGATATCTACTCCACCAGAAAACTGACGTACAAGATGTTAAGTGTGATGGGGCTGCAGGCCCTGCGCTCGCCACGTTCCCTTTTCAGGAAAAAAGTAGCAAATGCAGCAAAGGAAAACAATTTATGCAAAAAATGTTGCACAAGTGATGTTGAAAAAGCTGCAAACACGCAGTTTGCGACTTTTTCATGCCAGCAAACTGGGGTATATTTATTATGAATTAAGCTCTATATGCTTATGCATTTCTGGGTCTCTAGTAACCCAAGGTGAAAAAATGCAGCATCCTGTAACCTAAGAACGCAGAAACTATTGCTATTCACTTAGAAAATTACCTGTACCCACTCATCACAATCCATTTGCTAATAGGCTGTGACTCTACACAGTCCGAGTCTGTAAAAAAGTACTGGACAATGTCAGACTGTGTGGGGACACGCTGCAAGCCGATAACACCCATTTTCCACGTTAGTCATACACAGAGCTGTCAGGCCCTCTATGTGAATGTTCTGTGTACACCTCATGAATCAAAATTACTTGCACACTTTTTTAAAGGAGATATCCAGAATTTTAGAAGACAGACCACAGCAGACAAAAAAAGATGAGTAATACATACACTAACTAATGAAGAAAAGGCATGAGAATTGTCTGTTTCATCTGCCATGTAACTAAAGGCATGCCACAGTGCAGCTCCGACATCTTCAGTGGATTCAGTGACCACAAAGACCAATCCAATCCTGAAAAAATGAATTAGTGATGAAAGCAAAACAATTCTGTAAGTAAATACAGTGCAATGTAAAAGTACTTGTCACCTTCCGGGTGGCCCCTATTAGCCATCTCAGAGCTTACACCCGGGACCCCCGCCGTTCAGCTGTTTGAGAAGGCAGCGGCGCTCCAGCAGCACCGCTGCCTTCTCACCGTTTACCGCGGGCCCAGTGACGCCACGACTAGTATCACTGGCCTGGGCACGGCTAAGTTCCGTTCCCTTGAATGGAGCTTAGCCCTGCCCAGGCCAGTTGATACAAGTCGTGATGTCACTGGGCCTGTGGTAAACAGCGAGAAGGTCTCGGCGCTGCTGGAGCGCCGCTGCCTTCTCAAACAGCTGATTGGCGGTGGTCCCGGGTGTCGGACCCCCGCCGATCAGAAGCTGATGATCTATCCAGAGGATAGATCAGTTTAAACAAAGTGCAGGACCCCTTAAAGGCTATGGTCTGTGAAAGTCCATCCCTTTGTATTATACGTGTTGCCTTTAGGCAACGCTGGTCTTAATAAATGTGCCCCATTATTTTTAGGATATCTGGTATGGTTGTGGATATGTGGCTTGAGCTCACTGTTCCAAAGCTAAGGGGAAGATTTATCAAACTGGTGTAAAGAAGGACGGGCTTAGTTGCCCATAGCAACTAATTACATCCCACCTTTCATTTTCCAAAAGAGCTGTGAAAAATAAAAAGGCGGAATCTGATTGGTTGCTATGGGCAACTAAGCAAGTTCTACTTTACACCAGTTTGATAAATCTCCCCCTAAGTGTTTTCTACTCTCCCGACCCCTCCTAGCCTCACCTAAAGGTTAGTACACATTTACAGTTACCTCATACTGCAGAAATGTGGCCAGTTATAGACATCACTAAATAACTGCATGAAATTAAAGGGGAAGAACCAATTAAAACCCTTGCTTTACAGCACTGGTACTCCATGACACTTCCGTCTTGTCCAGCTCAACTCTTGGATTGAGTGTGGCAGCGCTCGAAGTGAGCAGCACAGGTCAAACCGAGGGCAGGTGTAAGCCCATCGGTAATCTGAGAAGTGGCTCAACCCAAGGTGAAAAAGGTGTACACCATGTAGGTGTACTGTACATTCCTCAGTTAATATAAACTTTCTTCCTGAACTGGAGGGTTCCTTTAAGTTCAGACAGAAGGCTTCAGCTCCTTTCAGGCTATACAAATCTTGTTTAAAGCTACATTTCCTACATAACAACCATTAAAGCCCTGGAAAATGTACTTAGGGTCTCTAGAATTTTAAAATGGAATGCATCCCCGGTTACTTTCCAATGCTCCCCCAAGTGCGCGTACATAGTCATGGGAAAATATAGAGCGGTTTATTTGTTATTACAGTCAGTTTTCCCCTTATACATATTTTAGGTCTACAGCAGCAGCATTACAACATTACCATTTCATTTTTATAATGGATAGTTATTCTTGCCAGTTACCATACAATACCTGAGAGGCACATTGTGTTGGTAGAATAATTCAGCAAGCTTCACATAATCAGCAGCATAATCTTGAGCAGGATCGAAGAAAAGAACCTATGAAAATTGTACAAGTCACTTAATATCCATGAAGTACGGGTCCTTCTAGACAAGCAGCACAGTGATGCTTAATTAGTGATAGATGCACAATGCATTCACGTGTTGGGAGAACAGAACCTAGCATCATTTCAGAATGGAAATGAACACCCGGCGTGCTCAGCGAGGGCACTTTAGTCATGTTCTGGCACCTTTTCCAGAACAAAACAGTAGGAGTTCTAGATTAATAAAGTCATGTACAGTTTGTCAAAAGATCTGAAAACAAAACTCCTCATCTATTGCTATATCCAATTAGCAAGGTACTGCAAACTAAATATTAAAAAGCTATGGACTCAATTTATTACACTGGAGACCTGTCGGAAAAAGCGGCAAAAGGGAGTCATAAATATAGAGTTCAGTACAAATGTTCGACATGCCACTTTAATCTTTTAGTGCACTGATTGTTTGTATGCTGTTTGTGTAGTGTGCCACCCTAAGACTGAGAGAATGAGTAGTGTGCTGCGTTAACGGAGTAGCGCGCCACATTGCTTAGCCTGACGAATGCTACATCTGTAGCAATAAATATCCCTTCCCTTGAATTCTAATCACAGCAAAAAATGACATCCTGTCACACTGCCATTTTAAAGTACTTTTAATTAAAAGGGGTTGTCCTTGCGCTCCTCCCATGCCTGCCACTGCTTCGTTCCTGGCCACTCCTGGACCTCGCAAGACCCAAGAAGCGGCTTGGCCCTGTGACTGCTGCGGCCAATCACAGGCCTCAGTGGTACAACACAAGTCATACATAAGGTAATGGTGATGTATGATGATATCATTTTGGTTCAGTAGACCAGCAGATAGGCAAGGTCTGGTAGCTACAGTGCAGCCATCTGAGAACAGTCCTTTGACAGCTGTAACTGTTCTTCAATTTGTTCTTGCCTGTATGGATATGCAAATGCAACAAACATGCCTATGGGAGAAAGGAGTTGCGACAGGCTAAGGCTACTTTCACACTAGCGGAAGGACGGATCCGACAGGCTGCTCACCCTGTCGGATCCGTCCTGCCGCAGGATCGCAGCTCCGTCCCCATTGACTATAATGGGGACGGGGGCGGAGCTCCGGCACAGAACGGCAGTGCACGGCGAAAGGCCGCCGGACTAAAAGTACTGTATGTCCGACTTTTTAGTCCAGCGGCCTCTCACCGCGCACTGCGCCGGAGTTCCTCCCCCGTCCCCATTATAGTCATTGGGGACGAAGTGGCGGTCCAGCAGCACGGCGGAATAGAGGCAGGACGGATCAGACAGGGTGAACAGCCTGTCGGATCAGTCCTGCCGCTAGTGTGAAAGTACCCTAAGGCTATTACATCATATATAGGACATGCATTTTCCTAATCAACTTTTTAGATCACAGTGCAAGAGAAAGGGGCAACTGTCCATAAATAAATTTAAGGAATGTTCTCCCTCTGCCCTTGTGCTGTCAACAAATTCTGCTTCTCATGAAAAAAAGATGCATAGGAAAATGGATCTCCAATACAGGAATCAAGCCTCTTTATTTGCTCTACATTTGATTTCCTTTTATTATCATTATTATCTGAGGAGGAGGGGACTTGTCCCATGAAAATATTCTAGTTTTCAGACCAGCACCTGGATCTGAAGACTTTTGTAATTGCATGGAATTAAAAATTTTGTATAGCTACTGAGTTACTCAATAAAATGGATCTGTATAGCGCCACCTGCTGTTTGTCCTTTTTCTTATTTCTTTGTCGGCGCACTGAGATGGCCGCACAGTCTCAGTTTCATCCTTCATCTGCCTCCTGAGCTGTGATAGGGAGAGCTGAGACACGCCCCCTTAGCTGCAGCAGAAAAGACACTCCCCTTGAGCCGTCAGCTTGATATAAATCTAGCAGAGTAATGAACGGGGATTTCTCTGGATCCATGTGAGGTACAGGGCTGGTTCTTGTTAAATAGAGGTTGGCATGTGCTATATGATGTCTGCTTTTAATTTTTTATATCATTGGATAACCCCTTTAAAGGGGTCTCAGCAACCACTATGACACAGTTTGAAAAATATAATGCTGCAATATCCGGCACTGTCGCTATTAAAGAGTCCATACTATCCATTTCTTTCATCATTTATTAAGAACCCATATATGTATTTTTTTTATACAAAAAAAGGGAACATGGTTTTCAGGATATAGTTTTTTGAAATCCCTTCATGTATTCTACTTCCTGTCCTCTTTAACTTCCTCATTTGCTTGGACTTTTAGTACAGCAAACAGCCTTCACTTGATGTTCTCAGTCAGACCATCACTGTGGCCAGAGAGGGAAGGGGGCGAGTGACCCAACCAGAGCATCACACATTACACTGTTGAAAGGGTTGTCTCATCTTGCAACATACACCGTTTCCCTATCTCAGAAACAGCATAGCTTGCTGTGCTACGCCGTTTCTGTAGCTCTCATGCACCGAAACGGGAGATACCAAAACAGCAAGTGTCAGAGCGCTACCTTAATAATGGCGAAATGAGACAACCCCTTTAAATAAAATACTATTCTAGGCCTATCAAGAGAACAATAGAGCTATCATACTGTTATCCTACTTCTACTAATGTACTATTATACCAAAAGATAACCTCTTCCTCTCAGAGCAGCAGTAAACCAACAATGAGTTTCCTGACAGGGGGCTACAGAAGGACAATGTTTTCCAATTCATTTTTAATGACATAGAGCTGCCGAAGTGAGAAAGAAATACAGCCAAAAAAAATCTGAAAAAAAAGTTTTCTATGAATATTGAGTTTAAAAACATGCATACTATTTTCTGACTGAAGTGACCCTTCAGTAGATGGTTTGCAGGTAGATGGCCCATGTATATAATGAGAAGCCACATTGCTCGCATGAGCGTTGCGGCCCCTTTGTGTGTTTGATTGGCAGAGGTGCATTTTAGTTATGCTACAAATGTTTGGAATAGTTAACTTTCTCTTTAGTTTTAAACAGCTATAGTGTGGGAAATTAAAACTCCACGGATGACTAATAAATCCTAGGATAAAGCCTAGAGATGCACAAAAGTCTCGACTGATTCCAGTGTATGGTAAATGTGCACAACCTGCACGATAAATTAGTAGCAGGAACACACATAGATGCAATATCATCTTAAGTAATGCTAATCTTAATCACCTTTCCACCTTCATGCCTCTTCTGCCTCCATGCTTCAATGAATCGCTAGATTATGTACCACTAGGATTCAGAGATCTCCCAGCACGGAAGCATACAGTACATGCCAATCTCTCCATTAGTAGGACGCATCATTTATTTCAGCAACGGCTTTTTAACTCCTGTGCCAAGACGTTCTTAGGCGACTAAGCATTGTTTACTACTTCAAGCTACAGTTATTCCCTAATCCGCAGCTATTTTCTCTTATCCCCAAAAGGCTTAGTTACTTTCTCATTAGGAACACACTGCCCCCCAGGACTTCTTGAACGGTACAAGCCCCCAGCAGGATTAGAAGGAACTTTTGGGATATAGTTTCTCAACACTTCTGTAAACTTGGCAAACTGAATCCATCGCTGCGGAAGAATCAACACGGTATTAAACTACATTTTAAAGGATTTATGGAATAAAACACCTAGATAAAGGCACATAAAAGTCTTCTATTAGAAGCTGAGCAGGCCTGTCATTTTAAATAGGGATCGTCACTAAATTAAAAGGTGCGATTATCAATGCTCTTCATTGGTTATCCCTAGCATTACCTAATAGAAGGTCGCCATGACTTTCTTCTCTTTCAGGACATCGCACTACAGAACAAGGCATTCTTGTGTGTGCTGCAAAACTTATCGTGTGATGAAAGCAGATGGCAGGGATTTTTTTTTCTGCCAGCCTATTGTACACCATTAATCTTTGTCATATTTCTTCCTAACAGCAGCAACTAATTGTATTTATTTTCTGCTTATCACATTAGCAATTCAACGGCTTTGTTCACAACAGATGCTTCAGTTTTATATTTAAAATTTAGGGTATACCAAAAAAAAAAAAAAAAAGGAATTGTCCACAAAAAAGAAACATGGTTCATCATGCACATCTTGCAAATCCCTTTATATCTTGCATACATACATGTGTCCATATACAAGAGCATCTGCAACTGGGGTATAAGTATATACCCCTGTATATACAAGTATAAAGTGATACAGTATCCCGCCATAGTTTCTGCGTCTTATACATGTACATCTAAAGCAAAGTTGAAACACATGTCAAAGCTAATGCCACTTCTGTGGTTGTCTTATGGATTTTACATATTGGCCTTTTGAAGAGGACCTTTCACCACTCCTGACATGCCTATTTTAATAGCTCCATGCATTCCTCATGTAATAATTCCGGAGCCTCTATTCTTATGGCTCTATGTTGTGCCATTCCTTTATTTTTCTACTAGAAGTTATGAATGAATTACTAGCAGTCTGCAGTAAGGGTACAGAGGGGAGGTAACCAGTTGGGGGGGGGGGGGGGTGTCCCTGCTCTGACTCTATATAATCAGTGTTTCCATTGTCAGACTTTGTAGGGACACCCCCCCAAACTGGTTACCTCCCCTCTGTACCCTTACTGCAGACTGCTAGTAATTCATTCATAACTTCTAGTAGAAATAATAAAGGAATGGCACAACATAAAGCCATAAGAATAGAGGCTCCAGAATTGTTATTATGCATGAAGCTAATAAAGCAGGAATGTCAGGAGCGGTGACAGGTCCTCTCTTTAATGCACTGGGAGCACCTTTTTGCACTTAACATTTTATCTGCATGTACTGTAATAGCCTATTATCCTTTACAGACAGCAATTGTACCAATGCCTGTACCCTTATTTAAAATGATGCATTTGTGACCCATGGACGCTGTCTTGTTCATTTACACGAACATGTTCGTATTTTGGTCCACAAACGCAGATACCTTCTGTGTGTATGCCACATTTTTCTGACCCCCATCAAAAGATATGCTCATTATTGTCTGCAGTACAAACCAGAATAGGACATGTTCTATAATCTGCAGAATGGCCACATGGATCCGCCAAAAATACAGATGCATAGCCCCATAGAAATTTATCAGTCAGTAGGCTATCTGCAAAAATGTGGATAGCACACAGATGAAAAAAAAAATGACTGCGTGCATGAAGCTTAATGCTTTTTACTGATAAATTAAAGAGTTATGCATGGCTACAATAGTGATAACTTATTCTCTGGATAGTTCATCAATATCAGATCAGCGGGGGTCTGACCTGGCACCTCTTAGGTCAGCTGCTTAAGGCTAGGTCTACACGACAACATTTGTTATCAGTGTAGTGTAGTTGTGCCCTATCTGTCACACAACAAATGTCGTTGTGTAGACCTAGCCTGAAGGGGTAGCGGCACTAGTGCAAATGCTGCTTCTGCTTCATAGTTACCTGCGTGTTGTCTCCTTTGTAGAGACGTGCGGTGTAATTATTTGTTCCATTGAAGCTCGTATGAATTTATTGTGAGCACATTCATATATGTATGAGAGGATACTCACCAAATTGAAAAAGTTTCGTCTGATAGAACGTATGGCTCCAGGAAATACTGGCCTCAACAGCTCTTGGAGACTTGAAGGCCATTTGGAATACTTGTGATCCATCTCAATATCATTAACCCACTAGAACAACACAGACATTAAACATTAATGCTTTTCCTTTTACAAAATTGGTGTTGGGCAAAGAAAGCTGTAGATTTATATATAAAAAAATACAATAAAAAAAGGTCAGGTTTCTTTGCAGATTTCCATAAGGGATTCTGCACAGAAAAGCTGCATATCTCTGTAGCAGAATACATGTATTTAAAGGGCATGATAAAACTGGCTGACCTGCTGCATGTGTGCTTGGCAGCTGAAGACATCTGTGTTCGTCCCGTGTTCATAGGTGCCCATATTGCTGAGAAAAGTTGTAATATATGCAAATGAGCCTCTAGGAGCAATGGGGGCGTTGCCATTACACCTAGAGGCTTGGCTCTCGACAACTGACGCACTCTCTCCACTTTAATTTACTTTAGGAGGTCAGGGCCAGGCGTGATGATGTTTTCATTGCCTGGCCCTGTCAGAGTGCAGAGGGCACAGCAGTTGCAGAGCTAAGCCTCTAGGAGTAATGGCAACGTCCCTGGTGCTCCTAGAGGCTCATTTGCATATCAAAACTAAATTTTTAATCAGCAATGCAGGAACATGCAAACATGGGACCAACAAAGATGCCTTCAGTTGTCAAGCACACAAGTAACAGGTCAGCCAGTTTCATAGGTACAAATCTGCTGACAGAGGATTTCAGGTGACTTTTTCAGAATAAGCCCATGTAGATGTATATGAGGAATAATGCTATTTTAGCCATTACATGACTATTATATGACTGACTATTATATTATATGACTGATTCTGAAATGTTTAGCAGTTGCCCCTCTGCAATCTATAATGTTTTCAGAGCCAATGGGTGGAGACAAGCTGTTTTCATGACAGCCCATACACAGGACATGGACAGACGGGGGTCCGTTTCTTTTTTATTTATTTTTTATTGTCTGTTTATTTTTATTATAATAACAGAGATAGGTGGACAAGTTAGCATCACTTATCCCATTTTACAAAGTGGCAAATAATCACAAAAGAACATGTCATCAATGTTCACAAAGTATAGAAGACATAGGTAAATAAGAGTACAATTGAACAGCAGCGTATCCAATCATTAAGGGTATGAACAAGGAATGTCAGCGGTAGCAGTAGCCCTAACCTAGACATATAAAAAAAATTGTATGCCTAGAATATACACATTAACATCCATTCACGAACAACGGGGTAACGACAAACACATGACACATAGGGAAAGGTAATCAGGGCTAGACATCGTAGGTTTTACAGACTAGGCTCATGGAAGTCGTCCCACAACTGCCAGGTTTTGTTAAACCTATCCAAACTATTAGTCAAGCTAGCTGATAGATATTCCATTCTCCTGACCTCAATAATATTAGTAAAAAGGTCTAGCTGGGTAGGGGAGGTTGTTTTCTTCCAGAATCTAGCTATAAGACATCTGGCTGCAGTCAAAATGTGCAAGGTAAGGAGTAAGACATGTTTCTTCAGTGATACCGGCGGCATATTTAACAAATAAAAAAAGGGATCAAGTGGGAATCTGATATTAAGACGACTGAAAAGAACCTCCTGTACTATTTGCCAAAAAGGCCGAATCAACGGGCATTCCCAGAAAATATGCACGTGAGAACCTTCCCCTGCAGCACATCTCCAACATCTATCTGAGATGTTAGGGTTAAGGGGTCTCAGTAATTTTGGGGTGTGGTACCAAAATATTAGTATCTTGTAAGAATTTTCCCTATGTGTAATGCAGGAGGAGGTCTTTGCAGTCCTTTCCCATATCAGCCCCCATTCTGCAGGTGAAATAGGGCGGTCAAGGAAAGATTCCCATTTGGTCCTATAAGGGTGTTTTACAGTTGAAGACGACAAAATACAATATATCTCTGATATGAGACCCCTAGTGGTGTTTGATAGCTTGCATAGTTTCTCAAATGATGAGGGGATGGAAACGCTTGAGGATTTAAAGAGGCCAAAAAACAAATGTTGAAGTTGTAAATATTGATATCCGGAGGATTCAGGCAACTGGAAGGACATTTTTAATCTATCTAGCGGCAGTAAGCGGAGCGTTTTATGATCAGTTATATTCACAAAGCGAAATAATTTATTGGAGAACCAGGGCCTAAAAAAAAAAAAAAAAAAAAGAGGTGTGCATACCCATTGGGAACAAAGGATTAAATAAAAAGGAAGTCATTGAGGACTTTTCAGGAGCTAGGGAGAATTTGTGATTACAACTTCGCCAAATGTTATAGGTATGGGTCATTGGGCCTAGCATCTCCGGTACCGAAGTGGTCGGGAGTGGCGTCCATAAAAGCGAGTTGGGATGTATAGGAGCTATCCATAGTTTCACATTTCTAGCCATCTGGAGTAGGCATATATAGTAGACCAAGCTGGGAGCCTTTTGAGATGTGTGGCCCAGTAATATCTCGTGATATCTGGAGCTGCCAAACCCCCCTGAGATTTAGGTGCCGTAAGAGTTGCACACACTATCCGATGTCTCTTCCCATTCCATATAAACCTCAGCATACTTGCCTGAAAGGCCCATAATTCCTTTAGAGGAACGAGGACCGGTAGGGTCTCAAACATATATAAAAGCCTGGGCAAAATTGTCATTTTAACCGCGGCTATGCGACCTAATAAGGATATGGGAAGAGACATCCACTTGGTCATAAGAACCCTAAGGTCCCGAAAAGTGTTTGGGAAGTTTTGACCATATAGTGAACCATATGTCGGAGTTAGATCAATCCCAAGATAGCGCAATTTTGTATCCTGCCATCGAAAGCGGAAGTTAGTTTTCAGTTTATTTAAGCTATCCAGGGGGTAATTAAGGGGCAAGGCTTCAGTCTTAGCAGTGTTAACCTTGTATCCCGATAGCCTAACATTGGTCTCCAGAAGGCGAAAGAGATTAGGAAGCGAAATGTGTGGATTTGTCAATGTGAGCAAAATATCATGGGGGTCTGTTTCTTAACTCCCTGTATCACACCCTCAGAAGCAGTAATGGAATATATCAGAACTAAGCAGTTTACATTTGATTTCAGCAGTGAATTAAGACAGTAAATCACTTACAATCCAGCAGCATTCTCTATGGGTCAGTTTCTCTTTCTGTCTACAGCAGCCAGACCCTTCATCTCCTCCCCCACCCCCCTCTCCATTGACCTCCATGTAATTTGATCCTTTAGTGAACAGATAGTCCATGTTAACAGACCGATTTGAGCATTGAATTGAGAGTTAGGTTAAGGTGACATGGTGATCTTAACCACCACTACCACTGCACAACGAAAAATATCTGTGTAGCCCTGCAGCCATTAAACTGAAAGGGGTCACAGCACAACTCCTTAGCTGCCGCAACCGCAACCCCAGAGTCGCTAAAAATACAGCGCTGCAGAAATGTTTGACATTCTGGGGGGCGGAGCCTGCGCCGGACTCTGATGGTAGTGTGAAGCACAGCTCCGCTTCAATCTAAACCCTCACAGCGTATTTAAGCCGTAAAAGAAGGATCCAAAATGGTCAAAATCGGTGGCCCTAAAGTCGCTGACCCATCCGGTCCATCTAAAAACAATACTCAAGCGGCAGAGATGGAGAAATTCATCAAGAAGGCGGCGACCACTTACATTGCTAGAGACTCCAAGATGGCGCCCGGAACAACGAAAGCTACCGGACATAAACCTTGTACCTCTGAAGCTTCGGGTACAGGTAGGGATGATTCCCCTGAACCTGAGGGCCTCCCAATATCTAGAGCCTTCCAAAAAGAAACCCTGGCAGAAATGCTTTACCCCTTGAGCCAAGATCTAACCTCAATTAAAGAGGACGTGCGCCATGTGGGGAGAAGAGTGGAGGCCCTTAAAGAAGCCAAAGCTGCCGCCATCCAACATCAGAGTGATGTCTCTACAAGCTTAACAAAATGTCAGGCCCACCTAAACGCTATATATTTAGCGATTGAAGACTAAGAGAATCGGGGCAGACGCAACAACTTGCGATTTCGTCAGGGATTCCCCTAAATCGCTGCTGACGATATTCCTGACACAGTCGTCCAAATATGCATGTCTCTCCTTGGCCCTGACTCTGCACATGAAGTGCTCCTGGAAAAAGGGCCAACCGAGCTTTTAGAGCTAAACCTCAACAAGGTGAACCACCTAGAGATGTAATATGCCAGTTTCTGCACTATCCTGTTAAAGAATCCATCTTAAATCATGCTAGGAACACCCCAAATATTTCATGGGAAGACAACCAAATTTCAGTTTTTTCAAGACCTAGCACAGTCAACATTGAAAAAAAGAAGAAGAGCTTTAAAGCCCCTTACTGATTGGCTTCGTGCCCACAAAATAATTTACAGATGGAACTTTCCATTTGGCCTTTCCTTTCTACATGAAGGCCGACGTGTTAATATCTCTTCTTTCTGCGACCTAGACAAGGCCTATGAAAAGCTCAAGAGTTCTTCTCTTCAGATTAAAAATTGGGACCCTGTTCTGGACCTTGCCATTCTCCCTGATCTTCACCGGATTACACCATGGGAGACCCCCAAGATCCCAAAGTTGCAGAGATCCAAAAGAGCCAACTCCTCTTCCACGCCAAGAAGAATTTCTCTGGAAAACTAAGGCTAGAAGAAGTGTCCAGCTGGTCTTCAATCCAT
The DNA here is from genome assembly GCF_014858855.1 of Bufo gargarizans. Lineage (NCBI taxonomy): Eukaryota > Metazoa > Chordata > Amphibia > Anura > Bufonidae > Bufo > Bufo gargarizans. The sequence goes on from NC_058082.1 coordinate 188,727,288, forward strand.
ACAAGGAACTTTGTGCTTTCACATAAGTATCGCTTTTATTCTCAAATGTTCCTTATTTTGGGATTTCAAGATGTCACTTCATGTCTAACAGCCAGACGGGCCACCTGGTTGCCTTCCCCACCCCTTCCTGTTTCCTTCCGGGGGGGGGTCACCCAGGTTTGCTCCGTTATCCTTCACCTTTTAGCGTCATGAGGGTGCTACAAATTGTCACAATTCCCCCTTGTGATTTATCAGAGCTCTCAGGCTCTGACAGTTTTCAGTTTGTCCTCCTCAGCGGAGGCTATCATGTTAGTTATTTTCTTATTGTTTTTGTTCTTTTCTTTTATTACCAGGACCGACCATCTTAACATGCCCAGTACCTACTTGGGATGGGACCCCCTGCTCCGCCCCAGAGGGTTAGTTATATCAATGAAACACACCTACAAGGAACAATACTTAACAGTGATACCGAGGATGTACTTCTGTGTTTTCTATGGGAGAGATGGCTAACATTATAGTATCATCCTTTAATGTTAAAGGCCTTAACTCCCCTTCAAATTGGAGAAAGATTTTCTCTTATCTAAAAAAAGAAAACTGCCCTATTATGCTTCAAGAGACCCATTTTAAATTTAATAAGTACCCCAACCTTAAGCATTCTATATTCCCATACTGGTATCGCTGTGGTTCCGACTCTGTGGCATCCAGGGGCGTGAGCATCGGTATCAGGAGGGATGTTCCCTTCTCCTATATCTCACACACTCAAGACACTGAAGGTAGATATGTCCTACTTAAGGGCAATATTGCAAACCAAATCTACACTTTTATTAATCTTTATGCTCCCAACACTAATTAGAGATCTTGGTTATTGTCCACTCTGTCTATATTGGATCCAATGTTGGAGGGTGTGGTGGTGCTCGGAGGTGATCTAAATCTTACTCTAGAACCTTCAGTAGACTCCTCGACAAAGAAGTCAGCTATATCTACTAAAGCTCTTAACAGCCTTAAAAAAAAAAAAAGCTTTACTCCCTCTTGTTACATGATGTATGGAGATTGAAGAATCCCTCCACGCGCGACTACACCTTCTATTCTAACGTGCATGGCTCCTACCAGAGACTGGATTTATTTATTTATTTCTAAGGAGCACCTACAGTTCTGCCCCAAGACCTCCATAGGCAACATCCACCTATCTCACCATTCTCCTGTGTTTATTACCATCTCTGCTCCCTCACTACCCCCCCGCCTCCCCCCATGTTATATGGTTATATGGGATTCACATAAGGCCTATATACGTGGACATTTTATCAGCATGGGGACTAGATAAAAAAAAGAAAGAACAGCCCACATTGACTCCCTACTCTCTCAGATCAAAAAACTTGAAACATTACACAAACAATCCCTATTAGAGGCACACTTTATTGAGCTCTCTGATCTAAGAGCCCAACTGAATAACACATTGAACTCAATATCTGCAAAATACTATCTTCACTCCCAATTTAAACATTATGGACACAGTGATAAAGCATCCAAATTTATGATGCAACGCATCAAACAAAGGAAATCACATAACTATATCCACAAAGTTAGAGGTGTCGTGGGGAAGAGGTCTTTACCACCTCAGCTATTGCCTCTCAATTCCAGAAATTTTATCACAAGTTATATAACTTACGTGATAACGAACTTGGAGGCAAGACCCCCTCCTCCCTCTCTACAAGAAATGAATAACTTCTTACACTCTCTTGCTTTGCCATCAATATCAGTCCCACAAGCACATACATTACAAGCCCCCTTCACTTTACAGGAACTAGGAACGGCCCAATGGGAAATGCCCTGGCCCTGATAGTCTCCCTGCCCAGAGTTCTTAACGCTATTCACCACTCAAAGAAAACAAAACAACCCATGATTTTTCTCAGCATTGATGCCGAAAAGGCATTTGACAGAGTGGACTGGGAATTTATGCGCTTGACACTACTAACCTTTGGGCTCCCAGTCCCATTTGTCAACGCAGTTTTCTCTATGTATCTAAAGGCCTCTGCTTCCATAATCATTAACAGTACTCTATCCCCCTCCTTTGTTATCAGAAATGGCACCAGACAGGGATGTCCTCTCTCCCCCCTCCTTTTTGTTTTAGTCATGGAATCCATTTTACAGGCTTTAAGAAGAGATGATAGAATAGAAGGGGTAAAACTTGGTCAGCGCTCACATAAAGTCACTGCTTTTGTGGACGACTTGATGATCTTATCTGCTAACCCTACTACATCACTCCCTATCATATACAACACTCTTGAACTCTTTAGCTACTTATCCAACTTTAAAATCAATATGAAGAAATCCCAAATTTTAAGCCTTGACATCCATCCTGCCACTAAATCCGAACTCATGTCTTCCTCCCCTTTCTCGTGGGACTCTCCATTTATTACTTATCTGAGGGTTAGAATTGGCCCTACCCTATTAACACTTTTTAGCCTAAACTACACCCCCCTCCTTCACTCAATATCTGAACAACTTTTCACTTTATAACCCCTAATGTTATCTTGGTTTGGGAGGAAAAACCTCATCACCTCTTTGATCTTACCTAGACTAATCTACTTACAACAGGTCCTTCCCATTCCTGTGCCAAAAACATACTTTGAAACTTTGAAGCACCACATCAAACTGTTTCTATGAGCAGGGAAGCGACCATGCCAGACTTATTCCTCTCTTAAAAAACCAAAACCTCACGGTGGGATTGGTCTGCCCGATCCAGAGTTGTACGGCAGAGCAATTTCCCTATCCAGACTGGTCAACTGGTTCATTGGTTCCCAACCTAGTGCTTGGGTACACATGGAACAGACTGATTATAAACACCCTTTCTCCAGTGTCCTAGTTGGAGATGAAACCCCTCTTTTCTACATCAAGCCTTCTAACCCACTGATCAGGTTGACCCTGGCTGCGTGGAAATGGTTTCAATCCTCACAGAACGCCATTCCTTTACCTTCCCCCCTAATATGTACACTACGTGCAGAATTATTAGGCAAATGAGTATTTTGACCACATCATCCTCTTTATGCATGTTGTCTTACTCCAAGCTGTATAGGCTTGAAAGCCTACTACCAATTAAGCATATTAGGTAATGTGCATCTCTGTAATGAGAAGGGGTGTGGTCTAATGACATCAACACCCTATATCAGGTGTGCATAATTATTAGGCAACTTCCTTTCCTTTGGCAAAATGGGTCAAAAGAAGGACTTGACAGGCTCAGAAAAGTGAAAAATAGTGAGATATCTTGCAGAGGGATGCAGCACTCTTAAAATTGCAAAGCTTCTGAAGCGTGATCATCAAACAATCAAGCGTTTCATTCAAAATAGTCAACAGGGTCGCAAGAAGCGTGTGGAAAAACCAAGGCGCAAAATAACTGCCCATGAACTGAGAAAAGTCAAGCGTGCAGCTGCCAAGATGCCACTTGCCACCAGTTTGGCCATATTTCAGAGCTGCAACATCACTGGAGTGCCCAAAAGCACAAGGTGTGCAATACTCAGAGACATGGCCAAGGTAAGAAAGGCTGAAAGACGACCACCACTGAACAAGACACACAAGCTGAAACGTCAAGACTGGGCCAAGAAATATCTCAAGACTGATTTTTCTAAGGTTTTATGGACTGATGAAATGAGAGTGAGTCTTGATGGGCCAGATGGCTGGATTGGTAAAGGTCAGAGAGCTCCAGTCCGACTCAGACGCCAGCAAGGTGGAGGTGGAGTACTGGTTTGGGCTGGTATCATCAAAGATGAGCTTGTGGGGCCTTTTTGGGTTGAGGATGGAGTCAAGCTCAACTCCCAGTCCTACTGCCAGTTTCTGGAAGACACCTTCTTCAAGCAGTGGTACAGGAAGAAGTCTGCAAGGTAAGAAAAACATGGTTTTCATGCAGGACAATGCTCCATCACACACGTCCAAGTACTCCACAACGTGGCTGGCAAGAAAGGGTATAAAAGAAGAAAATCTAATGACATGGCCTCCTTGTTCACCTGATCTGAACCCCATTGAGAACCTGTGGTCCATCATCAAATGTGAGATTTACAAGGAGGGAAAACAGTACACCTCTCTGAACAGTGTCTGGGAGGCTGTGGTTGCTGCTGCACGCAATGTTGATGGTGAACAGATCAAAACACTGACAGAATCCATGGATGGCAGGCTTTTGAGTGTCCTTGCAAAGAAAGGTGGCTATATTGGTCACCTGATTTGTTTTTGTTTTGTTTTTGAATGTCAGAAATGTATATTTGTGAATGTTGAGATGTTATATTGGTTTCACTGGTAAAAATAAATAATTGAAATGGGTATATATTTGTTTTTTGTTAAGTTGCCTAATAATTATGTACAGTAATAGTCACCTGCACACACAGATATCCCCCTAAAATAGCTAAAACTAAAAACAAACTAAAAACTACTTCCAAAAATATTCAGCTTTGATATTAATGAGTTTTTTGGGTTCACTGAGAACATGGTTGTTGTTCAATAATAAAATTAATCCTCAAAAATACAACTTGCCTAATAATTCTGCACTCCCTGTATAAAAGACATCTTGGCCCATGCTCCATTAGCACTCAGACAGTTTACCTCACACTGTACGTAACTCAACAATCAAGGTCATTTACCTGTTTGACGAGGGAAATGGACTTCTTGACTCGAAAGGAATTCTCTCCCTCTTCCCTGAGCTAACATTTTTACACCCTTTGATCTCATTCTTAAGATCTTTCACATCAAAATATATCCCCAAAAGTGCCCTTTTACGCCCAATCACCTGGCTTGAAAGTCTAAGCTTATCCCAAAAACCACCTTCTAAACTCATATCTAGGATCTACAAACTAATTGCAACCCCTGTCTTGATGCCCAAACCGGCCTTTATTAATTTATGGGAGAAAGACCTTAAAATTTCTTGGCCCCAGTCTGAACTTCCCTCAATATTGATAACTCCCCACAAAAGTTTGAGATGTGTGCGAACACAGGAGAATGGTTACAAAGTTCTAACTAGGTGGTATAAAACCCCTGATGTCACCTGTCTATATAAGCCAGACAGGTCAGATGTCTGTTGGAGATTCTGTGAACAGAAAGGCACCTTCTACCACATTTGATGGACATGCCCACTAATCCAGACTTGGTGGTCCGAGATATTTGCCCTTAGTAATAAAAAGTGTGCCAGACAGCTTTCCCGACATCGCCTTTACTAGCCCTATTGGGGCTTTCGCCCCCCCCCCCCCCCCCAGATTGTTTATCTCCCTTTTGGGAGCAGCAAGGCTTCTTATCCACAAATACTGGCTTAACACAGACCTTCCCTCCATGACCCAATGGATTCAAAATATTTTACCACATATAACTGCAGCGCTGAATGAAATTAGTTTTTCCACCAAAATAATTCGCATTGCATCGCTTTAACTACTGCGCATGCGCCAGAAAACGCCACATTGCCGATGGTTTTGCGCCGTTCGCTGGAGCAAGCGCAGTAGTTAAAGCGATGCCGTGCCAACAATAGGCATCACAGTGCGCATGCTCCGGCCAAGCGGTGCACAGTCGCGGAGTCTAGCCGGACCTTCGGATGACGGAAGGGAATAGGAGGGCGGGCATATGCAAAGGCTGGGGAACAATAAAAAAAGGCAGGGCAGCCTGGGCACCAACACAGTGCATATCAATCAAAGTTCGTTTTTCCAGCTTCTGCAAGTGTAAAGACAAAGGTACCATAAGGTTCATGTATAGGTGTGCTATAGGGCAATGTAAGCACTGCATATGGCCATATGGAGGTGACAGACTCCCTTTAAGTGATTAAAAGAAAAGCAAAATCTTCAAACATTTTTCAGTTTCTATAGTGAATATTTGACTTTGTAAAGAAGAATACAAACACTGCTATTTTTTTTGAACAGTCTAATTCAATTTTCTTCAATTTTAGAGGAACAACACAAATTTGATATATTTTTCTTCATGTTTTGATTTGGAATAGAATGTGTAGTGTTCCCAATGCATTTGTGTGCATGGTAATAAAAGCTATCAAAAGGATTTAGAGGTTTGTTAAAAAATTTTTTTTAACATACTGCTATTATTTGGAACACAACTGTATACATTTCTTGTTGCACTCAAATACATTTTTTTTTTGTTACTAAAATACGCCGCTATACGCTTTCAACAGAAGTGAAATGCATATATATTTTTCCTGTAGTACTGAATAAGATAATAAGACATAAGCCTCTAAAGGCTTTTCAACATAATATTTGCAGCCCAATAACAAAATGCTTGAATGACAGAGCTGTCTAATGATTATTTGGATTCGCATTGCATCGCTTTAACTACTGCGCATGCGCCAGAAAACGCCACATTGCCGATGGTTTTGCGCCGTTCGCTGGAGCAAGCGCAGTAGTTAAAGCGATGCCGTGCCAACAATAGGCATCACAGTGCGCATGCTCTGGCCCAGCGGTGCACAGTCGCGGGGTCTAGCCGCACCTTCGGATGACGGAAGGGAATAGGAGGGCGGGCATATGCATATGCGGGCATATACAGAGGCTGGGGAACAATAAAAAAAGGCAGGGCAGTTTGGAACACAACTGTATACATTTCTTGTTGCACTCAAATACATATTTTTTTTTGTTACCAAAATACGCCGCTATACGCTTTCAACAGAAGTGAAATGCATATATATTTTTCCTGTAGTACTGAATAAGATAATAAGACATAAGCCTCTAAAGGCTTTTCAACATAAGACTTGCAGCCCAATAACAAAATGCTTGAATGACAGAGCTGTCTAATGATTATTTGGATCCCCAAATAATCGTTCCCTGCACTTGTAAATCACTTTCCTATCAATGTCCCTAGCGCCTTCTGATGTCTCTCCCTGCACTAAGATGCTGTGAAATGATTCTCCTCTATCGTTTCCCTGCACTTATAAATAATTTTTTCTGTCTTTTTTCCCACAATTGTTTTTCCAATAGCTGTCCTACGCCTTCACACGTCTGTCCACTCTGAACGCTGGAAAATGTCTGACTGTAAGATGGCCGACGTATTTATAGGACTGTGACATCACAGGGCCGTCTGGCTGCTGATTGGCTGCATGCAGACATGCCAATCTGGGTGATCCCGCCTTCCCAGAGTTCCTTGCCCCATGTCCTCACACATGTAACCGCCATTTTAGGAAAATTGCGATTCACTACCACAAAGCGCGAGGAAATTCTCATTCGTTGCAAATCAAATTTTTCTCAGCTTCGATTCGCTCATCTCTAATGATAATACCCTTTGGAATGCAAATGGTTAAATCTCTGGCATAATCACTGTAGTACATTGTGTATGCGCCTAAACACACTAATACCCTTCTAATATATGTAACAGCAGTAAACACAGTTCATACTACTTATTAAAATACTAGAAAACGCTAACGCTGCGGTCATATAAAATGGTAATGTGACCATACAGTGAGCATTTCCTCCATACGGCAGAGATAAATTTGTGAAAAGTGGTAAATTTTGTGATAAATCGCCCAATGCGAGAACTTCAAACATTGCAGTAGAGCAAACTGTCAGTCCAATCCCCTATGCTCTATATGTGGGCAGCATGGTATGGAGCACGAGGAGTTGAGCAGATTGACATATAGATTGGTGGGGAAAGAATCGATATAATAAGAAATGTATTACTCAAAATCCTTTTTCCTACTGGGTTAAGGAGCCCATGGGCAGACCGACTCAGTGACTGACAGCTATTTCAGTAGGCACACTCACATACAGAAAGTAGTCAATCATTTAGTAAGAGGCCACCCCATGGCGAGCAGAGATATAAATGACAATTTTTAACACTTTCTTTAGGATTGCTGTAATGCAAGAGAAAAAAGTCCCACTAGATACTGTAACTACAACTGCCTGAGCCAGGCATAAGAAATAATCAAGAATGCTGACAAGTGGAAATTGAGCAGGCAAATCAATTCATTTTATTCCTTCTACACCATCTATGTGTATTTCTTAAGAAGAGATATATAAATGAAACACAATCCTAACAGGATAACTAAATATGGATCCTAATATCCGCGGGTCATAATAGAACGCACATTTATGCAAATTTTGATTTATTTTTTAAGAGCAACAATGATAAAAAATGTCATCAATCAACTACCTGACATGTAACCATGTTTATATACATTATCAAGATTTCATGCATAGTGATAACATGGTAATTTGATGGCTCAGGGTTCCAATTCACTCATTTCTTCTGTGTATTTTGTTTTAATTTGCTACTCCATTAAAAGAACATGTGCCATTTATCATTGTAGACTTCTTGTTAATTACTTTTCACAAAAACACGTGAGAGGGCACAGAAATAAAAACCCATATTCTGCTTTCCAGCCAAGAATAATTGCTAGCTAATGTTTACCATTCTGAGGTCAATCCGCCAATCTTTAATCAAACATTAGTGTGCGGTAATTAGTAAGGATGCTATGGAAGATTACACAGCTCATACTTAGGCATGTTACTGTCATATCGCTGTTTGTGTGGAATTTTGTATGTACAGTTATTAATACAAATAAATAAAGTCACTCCTTTTCAGGATGTGCAATTCGTGGAAAAAAATATATAAAAGCTACATCCACCTACACAACCAAATGATTTTTATAGTCTGAATGCATCTAAAATGAAGAACCTTCTCACTAGGCTTGATTAAAAATGTCCTATGCTTTTCTTTCTACATCTCCCATGCAAACTTATGAGTTTCCATAGCAACAGACAACAAACAAAACCTGTGTAGTCTGATAGTGCCATTACAGTCTTACATCTGTTCTCTGCTTCTTGCTACTTACATTTGAAAGTGTATTTCGGTTACAACAGGTTATTTTCTATAAACTAGACAGGGGATAACTGTTAGTATGGCTAGATTGGGGGGTTCAAGAGCTGGGATCCCTACTGATCTGAGAAAGAGTACCTATTGAATGTATCAATGGCTGAGCAACAGCATTGCCTCTCCGTTTAAACTCTATGAAATTCCCAAAGTCCGTCAAGCACTGTACTTGGGTATCTCCTTCGTCCCATAGAGATTAACCCCTTAAGGACACAGGGCGTACCGGTACGCCCTATTTCCCGAGTCCTTAAGGACCAAGGGCGTACCGGTACGTCCTGACTTAAAATCGGCATTCCGGCGCCGCGGGGGTTAATCGGAACGGGATTTCGGCTGAAATCATTCAGCCGGCATCCCGTAACAACGCAGGGGGGGGTCATTTGACCCCCCCGTATCGGCGATCGCAGAAAACCGCAGGTCAATTCAGACCTGCGGTTTTCTGCGTTTCCGGTCCATTCGGGTGTCCGGTGACCCGATGAACCGGAAAAAGACTGCGATCGGTGGCGTAATTATACACCACCAATCGCAGTCCGAGGATTTGAGGAGGCGGTGCTGGCCCTGGTGCTGAACACTGCTGTCCAGGGTGCTGATTGGTGCAGGGGAGAGAGGCGCGAGATTCAAACTTCCTGCGCTCCTCTCTCCCCTCCTCTTCCTGTTCTGCACGAGCACCCGGCAGCATCGTCCAGCACCAGCTCCTGTGTCCCCCTAATCGCCATCCATCACCCTCCTGCACCCATCGCCACCCAGGTAGGTTAGGGTCAGTGAGGGAGAGGCATCGTTAGGCAGGGAAAGAAGGGAAAAGTTAGTTAGGAAAAAAAAAAAAAAAAAAAAACTTAACTTTTACACAAAACTTTTTTTGATCCATCTATCAGACCCCAGACCCCCCCCTGCCACTTGCCCCCCCCTACCAGCCCCCCACCACCACCAGCCCCCCCACCCCCTCCACCCATCCCCCCACCACTCCCCCCAACCCCCCCCCCCCACCACCACCACTAGCCCCCTCACCACCACTTTTTTTTCTGCGTTCGCTGACTGGTCGGCACTTTTTAGCGTCCGTCCACTGTTAGCGCATCGCCTGCCCCACCGCTGATCAGCGTTGTACCGCTAATCAGCAACTTTTTTTTTTTCCTAACACTTGCCCTTTTTTCCTTTTTTTAGTACGCGAACACCCGTTGCCCCCACACACACGCACATATAATAAAGTTTTACACACACGCACACCTACACGCACACACACCCATGGCCCGCCGGGTGTTCTCGGCCGAGGAGGCATATGCCCAGATTGCCTCCGACTCCGAGAGCCCCAGTGAGGATGAGGATGACCCCACATTCCTCTTATCATCAGCATCCTCCTCATCATCATCGGATGACGATGAGCCACCAAGGCGGCGGAGACGCCGCCAGGCGGAGCCAGGGGCCGCACATGCTAGGGATCCTGTGGCCCACCCTAGTACGAGCCGCCCTGGGGTTCGTACTGGTTTCCCGGCCCACCAAATAAGTTCACCGGAGACCCCTGCCGATGAACTTAGCTGGTGTCCCCCAGTGGACTTTGAGCCTGAGATTCCGGATTTCGCTGGCAATCCTGGAATCCAGATTCCCACAGTGGGGTTTACTGAAATTGACTATTTTAGTTTTTTTTTCAGTAACCCACTGGTGAATTTGATGGTGGAGCAGACGAATCTGTACGCCCAACAGTTCGTCGCTCAAAACCCAGGCTCAGTTTTGGCTAGACCCGGTGGCTGGACGCCGGTCAGTGCAGCCGAAATGAGGACATTTTGGGGCCTCGTGCTGCATATGGGTCTAGTCCAAAAACCCAGTGTCAGGCAATACTGGAGTGGGGACGTCCTGTACCAGACCCCACTGTACAGTATGGTCATGACACGCTCCCGGTTTGAGGCCATCCGGAAATGTCTGCATTATTCCGATAATGCAGCATGTCCACCCCGAGGTGATCCTGCCTATGACCGGCTGTATAAGATACGGCCTGTCATCGATCACTTTGGGGCCACATTTCAGCAGGCCTACGTACCTGGAAGGGAGGTCGCGGTTGATGAGTCGCTCATTGCGTTCAAGGGGAGACTCAGTTTCCGCCAATATATTCCCACAAAGCGAGCGAGGTATGGCGTGAAGCTATACAAAATTTGTGAGAGTACCTCAGGGTACACTTACAAATTTCGTGTGTACGAGGGGCGAGATTCCCGTATTCAACCCCCAGAATGTCCCCCCACTCTGGGTGTTAGCGGGAAACTCGTGTGGGACCTTATGTACCCACTGCTGGATAATGGTTACCACTTGTACGTGGATAACTTTTATACCAGCATTCCCTTGTTCAGGTCCCTTGCCGCCAGATCTACGTTCGCTTGTGGGACCGTGCGGAAAAATCAGCGCGGCCTCCCTGCCTACCCCCTCCAGGTACCTATCCCCAGGGGTGAGACCCGTGCACTTACCAGTGGAAACCTGTTGCTGGTCAGGTATAAGGACAAGAGGGATGTCCTTATGCTGTCCACAATCCACGGTAACGGCACCACCCCAGTCCCTGTGCGAGGTACCGCGGCAACGGTCCTCAAGCCCGATTGTATCGTCGACTACAATCGGTATATGGGAGGAGTTGATCTCTCGGATCAAGTCCTCACGCCATATAACGCCATGCGCAAAACCCGGGCATGGTACAAAAAAGTTGCGGTCTACTTGGTGCAGGTTGCCATGTACAACTCTTTTGTACTATCCCGAAGCGCTGGCAGCACAGGGACATTCCTCCAATTCTATGAGGCAGTCCTCAAGGACCTGATCTTTTCGGACCGGGAAAGAGCAGGCCGGAGTACCTCGGGAACTGGAGGCGCCCGGATCGTCCCTGGCCAACACTTTCCAGGTGTGGTCCCCCATACTGGAAAGAAGGGACGAACCCAAAAAAAGTGCAGAGTGTGTCGCAGGAGGGGGATACGGAAGGACACCACCACTCAGTGCGACACGTGCCCCGATCATCCGGGCCTCTGCGTTATCGATTGCTTCAGGGAGTATCACACTTCCATGGAGTACTAAATTTTTATAATCCCCAACAGTTCACTAGAGAACATAAAACACTATGGCTCTCAGACTTTGGAGACACGAAAACTATTTTTCTTTCCCCCAAAAATATTAGTTTTAGTGCAGGCATCCTCAAACTGCGGCCCTCCAGATGTTGTAAAACTATAACTCCCAGCATGCCCAGACAACCTACAGCCATCAGCAGGGCATGGTGGGAATTGTAGTTTTACAACATCTGGAGGGCCGCAGTTTTAGGATGCCTGCTTAGTGTCTCCAAAGTCTGAGAGCCATACATATTGGGCATCGTCGCGTGCGTAAAAGTCGTCGCTATAAAATAACTTTTGACCAAACGCCTCGGATGAACGGTGTTAAAAATATAAAATAAAAACGGTGCCAAAACACCTATTTTTGGGCAAAATTTCAATTTAAATCCATTTGCCGGTAATAAAGCAAGGGTTAACAGCCAAACAAAACTAAATATTTATTGCCCCGATTCTGTCGTTTGCAGAAACACCCCATATGTGGTCGTAAATGGCTATATAGCCGCACGGCAGGGCATAGAACGAAGGGAACGCCATACGGTTTCTGGAAGGCAGATTTTGATGGACAGTTTTTTTTTTGACACCATGTCCCATTAGAAGCCCCCCCTGATGTAGCCCAGACTAGAAACTCCAAAAAAGTGACCCCATCTAAGAAACTACACCCCTCAAGGTATTCAAAAGTTACTTTACAAACTATGTTAACCCTTTAGGTGTTCCACAAAACTAAATAGCGAATGTAGAAACAATTTTAGATTTTAATTTTTTTGTTACATTGCCTCAAAAAAGAGTAATATAGAGCAACCAAATATCAAATTTACCCCAAAAATAGTCCCAAAACAACAACCACCTTATCCCGTAGTTTCCTAGATGGGGTCACTTTTATGGAGTTTCTACTCTAGGGGTGCATCAGGGGGCTTGAAAGGGTACATGGTGTAAATAAACCAGTCCAGCAAAATCTGCCTTCCAAAAACCATATGGCGTTCCCCTTCTTCTATGTCCTGCCGTTTAGCCAAATAGTAGTTTACCACCACATATGGGGTGTTTCTGCTAACTACAGAATCAGGGCAACCCATTTTGAGTGTTGTTTGGCAGTTAACCCTTGTTTTACTCCTAGAAAAAATTGATTATATTGGAAAATTTTCAAAAAAATTGAAATTTCATAATTGTTTCTCCATCTGCCATTAACTCTTGTGGAACACCTAAAGGGTTAACAAAGTTTGTAAACCCAGTTTTGAATACCTTGAGGGGTGTACTTTCTTAGATGGAGTCACTTTTTTGAAATTTCTATTCTAGGGGTGCAACAGGGGGCTTCAAATGGGACATGGTATAAACAAAACCAGTCCTGCAAAATCTGCCTTCCAAAACCCATATGGTGTTCCCCTCCTTCTATGTGCTACCGTTCGGCCAAACAGTAGTTTACGACCACATATGGGGTGTTTTTGCAAACTACAGAATCAGGGCAACCCATTTTGAGTGTTGTTTGGCAGTTAACCCTTGTTTTACTCCTAGAAAAAATTGATTATAATGGAAAATTTTCCAAAAAATTGAAATTTCATAATTGTTTCTCCATCTGCCATTAACTCTTGTGGAACACCTAAAGGGTTAACAAAGTTTGTAAACCCAGTTTTGAATACCTTGAGGGGTGTACTTTCTTAGATGGAGTCACTTTTTTGAAATTTCTATTCTAGGGGTGCAACAGGGGGCTTCAAATGGGACATGGTATAAACAAAACCAGTCCTGCAAAATCTGCCTTCCAAAACCCATATGGTGTTCCCCTCCTTCTATGTGCTACCGTTCGGCCAAACAGTAGTTTACGACCACATATGGGGTGTTTTTGCAAACTACAGAATCAGGGCAACCCATTTTGAGTGTTGTTTGGCAGTTAACCCTTGTTTTACTCCTAGAAAAAATTGATTATAATGGAAAATTTTCCAAAAAATTGAAATTTCATAATTGTTTCTCCATCTGCCATTAACTCTTGTGGAACACCTAAAGGGTTAACAAAGTTTGTAAACCCAGTTTTGAATACCTTGAGGGGTGTACTTTCTTAGATGGAGTCACTTTTTTGAAATTTCTATTCTAGGGGTGCAACAGGGGGCTTCAAATGGGACATGGTATAAACAAAACCAGTCCTGCAAAATCTGCCTTCCAAAACCCATATGGTGTTCCCCTCCTTCTATGTGCTACCGTTCGGCCAAACAGTAGTTTACGACCACATATGGGGTGTTTTTGCAAACTACAGAATCAGGGCAACCCATTTTGAGTGTTGTTTGGCAGTTAACCCTTGTTTTACTCCTAGAAAAAATTTATTATATTGGAAAATTTTCCAAAAAATTGAAATTTCATAATTGTTTCTCCATCTGCCATTAACTCTTGTGGAACACCTAAAGGGTTAACAAAGTTTGTAAACCCAGTTTTGAATACCTTGAGGGGTGTACTTTCTTAGATGGAGTCACTTTTTTGAAATTTCTATTCTAGGGGTGCAACAGGGGGCTTCAAATGGGACATGGTATAAACAAAACCAGTCCTGCAAAATCTGCCTTCCAAAACCCATATGGTGTTCCCCTCCTTCTATGTGCTACCGTTCGGCCAAACAGTAGTTTACGACCACATATGGGGTGTTTTTGCAAACTACAGAATCAGGGCAACCCATTTTGAGTGTTGTTTGGCAGTTAACCCTTGTTTTACTCCTAGAAAAAATTGATTATATTGGAAAATTTTCCAAAAAATTGAAATTTCATAATTGTTTCTCCATCTGCCATTAACTCTTGTGGAACACCTAAAGGGTTAACAAAGTTTGTAAACCCAGTTTTGAATACCTTGAGGGGTGTACTTTCTTAGATGGAGTCACTTTTTTGAAATTTCTATTCTAGGGGTGCAACAGGGGGCTTCAAATGGGACATGGTATAAACAAAACCAGTCCTGCAAAATCTGCCTTCCAAAACCCATATGGTGTTCCCCTCCTTCTATGTGCTACCGTTCGGCCAAACAGTAGTTTACGACCACATATGGGGTGTTTTTGCAAACTACAGAATCAGGGCAACCCATTTTGAGTGTTGTTTGGCAGTTAACCCTTATTTTACTCCTGGAAAAAATTTATTATATTGGAAAATTTTCCAAAAAATAGAAATTTCAAAATTGTTTCTCCATCTGCCATTAACTCTTGTGGAACACCTAAAGGGTTAATAAAGTTTGAAAAAACAGTTTTGAATACCTTGAGGGGTGTAGTTTCTAGAATGGGGTCATTTTTGGGAGGTTTCTATTATCTAAGCCTCACAATATGACTTCAAACCTGAACTGGTCCATAAAAAGTGGGATTTTGAAGATTTCTCAAAAATTTCAAAATTTGCTTCTAAACTTCTAAGCCTTGTAACATCCCCAAAAAATAAAATATCATTCCCAAAATGCTACAAACATGAAGTAGACATATGGGGAATGTAAAGTCATCACAATTTTTGGGGGTATTACTATGTATTACAGAAGTAGAGAAACTGAAACTTAGAAATTTGCTAATTTTTCAAAATTTTTGGTAAAAAATGTATTTTTTTATGCAAAAAAAATAACTTTTTTGACCCAATTTTAGCAGTGTCATGAAGTACAATATGTGACGAAAAAACAATCTCAGAACGGCCTGGGTAAGTCAAAGCGTTTGAAAGTTATGAGCACTTAAAGTGACACTGGTCAGATTTGCAAAAAATGGCCCGGTCCTTAAGGTGAAAATGAGCCCGGTCCTTAAGGGGTTAAAGCAGTAACCATCCAAGGATAACTTGCTGTTACTTCTTAACCAAAACGTCTCTAAATAATAACATAGCACCCTTGCTCCTCCCCCTCACCCCCCGCCCCAGCTGCTATAAGCCACCATCTGGCAGTCAGTTTTGACAGAAGTGATTACATGCTCCTCAAGCCTTTTGTTACGGACCAGAGGTTGTAGAACAATTGTGCCAATCAACTGGTTTAACCAAACCCTAAGGCTGTTATTCTGGCTCTCCCCTGGTTTTCACTCTTTAACCCCTATACAGGAATGGGGACTTCACTGCAGGGGAGAAACCGGACTGCTACCTCCTGACATAGTCCCTATGTACTTGGCAGCTGACCCCTGGAATCAGGAACTCTAGTGCACACACTAAACTAACTACATAAGTAACTAAAACACAAATTGAACTAAACTGAGAACAAATAAGCAGGCTAACACAATATAGTAGAAATTCAGACATGACCACTGACATACAGACTGGCAAAGACTGGACAGATACCGATACTGTTGCTCAGCCAAGGACAGCCAGACAGAACATATAGCTGGGCACATTTGCCCCAAAACACAAGCAGGTGCACACAAAAAGAGGCAATAACCCTTGCAAAAGACAAAGACCAGAGTCAAGGCACACAGATACACACAGTAAGCAAGAGACTTTAAACCCTTACCATACCGAACAGGGAAGAGATACAAAGCACAATCGTAGCATTCACACCCACAAGAAGCAAAGATTGCGCATGGGAAAAGTGGCACAAGTGAACTACCATACAGAGAAATGGCACTAATTCACAACCACAAGTACCTGGTGGGAGTGCAAGGAACAGTGGAAAAGGTGAACTGTCATACTAAAAAAGGAGTTAATTACTCTTACCGATAATTGGATTTTCCAATAGCCTCCACAATGGCAATGACAGGAGGGTGTCCCCGCCCCATGAACAGGAAACACCACAGAAGTTCAAGCTTAAAAAGGGCCTCCTCTCCTTATCTAATTCAGTTAATAAAAGAGTACACGGTAGTGATGCAAGAAAAAACATTATATTAATTCAACCAGAATACAAAAAATTAATATAGTATTATAAATCTAAGAAAAACTAAAATTAAGGGTGCCGTTGTGGAGGCTATTGGCAAATCCAATTACCGGTAAGAGCAATTAACTCTTTTCCCCCGTGCCTCCCCAACGGCACTGACAGGAGGATTAACAGAGGAACTCATTAGGGTGGGACTACTGCAGAAAGAATTCTGCGCCCAAATGACAAATCCTGGTTATGGATGACATCTAACTTATAGTGGTTGAAAAAAAGTAATTGGGTTTGCCCAAGCAGCTGCTCAGCAGATCTGTTCAATCAAAATAGCTGGTTGCAGAGTGCGATTGCATTTGTGTTTTTGCGTTTCAATCAAAATAGCAGCATTTTTTTCCCAAGAAGTTGTCACAGCCGGTGATGAGTAGGCCTTGAGACCCTTCATACGATCTAGGTTCCTTTGAGCATAACCAAAAGAAATTGTCTGTATATCCATCTTGCACACCCTCACCAACGTCTCACATCCAGGTTATGGAATTTTCTTTCCAGATTCGTTAAAGGTGACGGGCAGAAGGATGGTAAAACAATTTCCTGATTACAGTTAAATCTGGATACAACATTCAGGATCCTGAGATATGGATGACGGCAAGAGAAAGTCAGTATTTTCCCCACTCCTCTTGTTATGGCCGGAAGGAAGGTGGTTTTTAAAGTCAGGAGCTTGAGGGAAATGTCTTCAGTGGGGTCAAACAAAGCATCCATCAGCACAGTAAGGACTAGGTTCAAGTCCCAGGGTGGGATGGTAGAGCGTATTCTGGGGGAATTTCTGATTGCTCCCTTAAAGAATTGCTTGATCAGAGGATGATGCGATAATTTAGTATACAAAAAAACTGCTAAGGCAGAGACCTGTACTTTAAGAGTGGATGATTTGAGACCTTTGTCCAAATCTGCTTGCAGGAAATCCAGAATAATAGGGATATGTTTAAGAGAATTCTGCTGGACCTTGTCACTGGTAAACAATAGGAAGGCTTTCCAAGTTCTGAGATAGATCTTAGAGGTTCTAACTTTCCTGCTTTTTAATAAGGTGGCGATTACAGGGTCAGAGAGCTCCTTCAGATTTTTGCGTTCAATCTCTAGGCTGTTAATTTTAGTTGAGAGACCCCCAGTTGGAGTACTGGCCCCTGCTGAAGAAGGCCTGGAAACACCGGAAGAGTCCAGGATATTCCCGCTAACAGGTTAAGCAGGAGGGGAAACCAGGCCCTTTGGGCCAAAAGGGATCAATCATGATAACTTGCGCACCCCTCTTCTGCCACTTTCATCAGGGTTCTTAGATTTAGGCTGGCGGGAATGCATACAACAGACCCTTTGGCCAAGGGTGGAATAGGGCGTTTAATATCCCTGGACCATCCAGGGGAGACGAGGAATAAAACCTTCCTACCTTTCTGTTTATCCGATTTGCGAATAAATGCAGGATTGGAACTCCCCATTTTTCCAAAATTTGAAGAAAAATGCTGGAGTCTAGAGCCCATTCTCCCTCTTTTAGAGTTTGCCTGCTGAGAAAATCACCACATTGCTGCTTCCTTTCAGATGTACTGCCTTCATGAAGGAGAGGTGTTTTTCTGCCCAAAGGAAAATTTCTCTTGTTGCTGCGGCCAGAGATTTGCTCCGGGTACTTCCTTGCATGTTTAAATAAGCGACTGTCGTTGTATTGTCTAAAAGGATATTGATATGACCGAGAGATGCGCTTGAGTGTAGGGCTAAAAAAAACTTTGTGAACCGCCGTCAGTTCTCTTAGATTTGATGAGGAGTTTGACATGGAATGGAATCGTTCCAGATTCCTTGAACTATTAAGTCTGCCGCATGACCTCCCCAACCATGACTGCTTGCATCTGTAGTAACCAACAGTTTACTTTCTTGACGCCAGTAGACTCCTGTGTGAAGATTCCTTCTTATTTTCCACCAGGCTAGGGAGTGTTTTACATAAAGTGGAATAGATACCTTCTTGTCCAGAGAACTTTTGTTGCCATCCCAAGACACCAAAAGAAAGGCCTGCAGAATTCTGGTGTGACTCTGTGCCCACCTGCCTGCAGGTATTGAAGAGCTTAGAATCCCTAAGACTGTCATGACATTTCGTATAGTAGAAGTCCACAAAATTGATTTACCCATTGCCCTTCACATGGGATGGAACATAGACTTATATATATATATATATATATATATATATAACCTGAATCACCTGACCAAGAAAGGAACCATATGGCCCTGTGGGTGGAGTTAGAGATGGCGGATGATCTTGCTGATAGCCCCACTAAATCTACTAAGGCGTCAGATAGAAAATTTGAGGTTTCTTTGA
This sequence comes from Bufo gargarizans, assembly GCF_014858855.1. Lineage (NCBI taxonomy): Eukaryota > Metazoa > Chordata > Amphibia > Anura > Bufonidae > Bufo > Bufo gargarizans. Next base: position 188,746,284 of record NC_058082.1, read on the forward strand.
GCATTGGCAATGAAGCTAGAATCTCTTCCTTTGGGGTACCTGCCTCCAGATGATCTTCTAGCTGGCTGAGTCATACTGACAGGGATCTAGCAATACACGTAGGTGAAATGCTCGGTCTGAACATAGTTGTATCTGAGCAAGTTTTTCACATTTTATATCCATTGGGTCACAAAGTAACCCCATGTCTTTAAATGGAAGAGAGGATTTTTTTGAAATCCGTGCCACTGGAGCATCAATATTTGGAGCCTTGTCCCAAAGATTTGAGTCAGAGTCCGAAAATTTATATTTTCTCTTTAAAGTGTTTGTAATAGGAGTTCCGGGGTCTTTCCATTCTTGTATCCATATGATCATTTGGAGGAAACCTGAATAGAGCAGGAAACCTAAATCAGATTTTTTTATTCTGTTGCGATTTTTACTCTGCTGTGATTTTTATTTTGCAGATTACCATTCATATCATTATTATATTATTGTATGTTTATTTTTTTCTCCATATGTGTTGGTGCTATATTATATACTAGTGTTGATTTATTACAACCCATTATCCTCTGAGATTATTACTGGTGTGACGCTCCAGGTGGAGATCATCATAGCAATACGATCCTACCCCATATGAAAGGGGGAGCACTGAGACCCGCGTGGAGCATCCACAGAGATCCACAGAAGGATTTACCTGAAATGGGGTATTGACACTATTGAGATTATAGTCAGGACCGCGCAGACTATTTTTTACACTGTATATTTTTAATTTTATTTCTTATTGTAAGTATATATTTTTAATAAATAGGGTTTGTTATTCTAATAAATGCATCTGGTCTCCATTTGACCTCCTGATATTTGAGTGCCCTCCAAATTTTTTTTATTTGTCCTATACGATTTACGAGCTAGGGGTGTTGCCCTTGGAGTGAGCACCTCTTCATGTCTGTGGATGAGCTGTTGCTCCTCTCTGTAGCTACGGTATGTTAAGGTTTTGTTATATTGTTTTTACTTACCTCATGTGAACCGTAACGTTTACATGCAATTTATCAGAGAATGTTAGCCTTTTGTACCGAAAGCAAAATTTCAAAAAGGTCAGCATATGCCTTGTTAGTTACTATGATGTACCATGTTCTTCTATTGTAACTGGGTTAATTGAGACGGTCAGGGGTATAGGAAACATTTATGCCTTATCAGATAGAAGTTTAGTTATTCTGCACCACACTACTGGTCTAGACCTGCAGATGACTTCTACAACCTTTAACTTTAATGTCCATGGCTATGATTAAAGTCTGTTTTTATAACGTCTGGGGTTTGAAAGCACCCACCAAGAGGAGTCAAATATGCAATATTCTAAAAAAAAATTAAAGTGGATATTCTACTCTTGCAAGAGACACATTTTAGAATGAAACATGTGCCACGGTTCAGACATTTTGTTTACAACCAATGGTTCCATAGTGCATCACCGGACTCAGCCTTCAAAGGGGTCAGTATAGCAATCCATAGACAGCTCCCCTTGAAGGTACGTTCAACACTTGTAGATAGTGAGGGTAGGTATATCTTTATTAAAGGGGTGATCGGGTCACAGACTTACACTTTTGGAAATCTGAACACGCCAAACACATCCCAGGCACCATGGTTAAGGGTAGCACTATCAGCATTCCGCAAGTTTGCTGAGGGCATAACCATTCTGGGCAGTGATCTGAATGTAGCCCTCCACCCAAAGACACATCTATGGGCACTTTATCAATGTCACACGCAGCACTTAGATACACTCACCTAAAGAATTATTAGGAACACCATACTAACACGGAGTTGAACCCCCTTTTGCCTTCAGAACTGCCTTAATTGTACGTGGCATTGATTCAACAAGGTGCTGATAGCATTCTTTAGAAATGTTGGCCCATATTGATAGGATAGTATCTTGCAGTTGATGGAGATTTGAGGGATGCACATCCAGGGCATGAAGCTCCCGTTCCACCACATGCCAAAGATGCTCTATTGGGTTGAGATCTGGTGACTGTGGGGGCCATTTTAGTACAGTGAACTCATTGTCATGTTCAAGAAACCAATTTGAAATGATTCAAGCTTTGTGACATGGTGCATTATCCTGCTGGAAGTAGCCATCAGAGGATGGGTACATGGTGGTCATGAAGGGATGGACATGGTCAGAAACAATGCTCAGGTGGCCCGTGGCATTTAAACGATGGCCAATTGGCACTAAGGGGCCTAAAGTGTGCCCAGAAAACATCCCCCACACCATTACACCACCACCACCACCACCAGCCTGCACAGTGGTAACAAGGCATGATGGATACATGTTCTCATTCTGTTTACGCTAAATTCGGACTCTACCATTTGAATGTCGCAACAGAAATCGAGACTCATCAGACCAGGCAACATTTTTCCAGTCTTCAACAGTCCAATTTTGGTGAGCTCGTGCAAATAGTAGCCTCTTTTTCCTATTTGTAGTGGAGATGAGTGGTACCTGGTGGGGTCTTCTCCTGTTGTAGCCCACCTTTATTTCCCATTCTGACATTCAGTTTGGAGTTCAGGAGATTGTCTTGACCAGGACCACAGCCCTACATGCATTGAAGCAACTGCCATGTGATTGGTTGACTAGATAATCGCATTAATGAGAAACAGAACAGGTGTTCCTAATAATTCTTTAGGTGAGTGTATATCTGTAATAACATTGCAGGAACGGGGCTAGTGGATGGAGAACAATCCTTACTGCAAAAATAAAGCACATAAGGCAGTGGTTAGGGTACTACATTTTATCTTACTAGGAACATCTCTTAAAAAGCACAGGGAAGCTGAGATCCTAAAACTACAAACCCAGATCCAAACAATAGAGTCACTACACAAAAGGCAGCTCACACTAGCCGTTCTCCATGATTTAAACATCCTTAGATGCCAACTAAAAAATATACTCAATGAGAAAACGGCTAAGGTATATCTGTCAGCCAAGTTCCGCTACTATGCCCATGGTGATAAAGCCACAAAATGTATGCTCCCTCAGCTAAAAAAAGAGAAAAGTTCACTCCTACATACACTATTCCACATGGACCAGATAGCAGGCAGGTTCACAGCATACTATACTCAACTTTACATTATTAGTAACACAGTCCACAAGGGAAGAGGAGGACAGGATCAAACTGATTGAGAGTTGGCTTAAGTCTCTGAACATGTCTACACTGAAAACTGAACAAGCGCAAACACTGATTAGACCATTCACACTTACCAAACTGAAACAAGCTTTAAAAACCTCACTGTTACATAAGAGCCCAGGCCCAGACGGCCTACCCATAAAATATTATGACTCTTTCAAACATATATTACTACCTAAACTACTTTTAGTATGCAATTTAGTGTGGGAGGGCAAACCTCTTCATCCAAGTATGTTGTCAGCTCAAATCACCATCATACCCAGGGAGGGTGAGGACCCATATTCTTGCTCCAGTTACCGACCAATCTCACTACTTAACAATGACCTGAAACTACTAGCCAAGATTCTGGCCCTTAGACTACAACCATATCTCCCACAGTTGATCCATATGGAGCAAGTAGGCTTTGTAACTGGCCGGGAAGGCAGAATGAACACCAGTCGAATAGTTAACATAATTCAATATGCCCATAATACTTACACACCTTTCGTCCTTTAGGTACAGATGCAGAGAAGGCTTTTGATAGGGTACATTCGACATATATGACAAAGGCTATGCAGTGTTTTCATATTCCTGAAGGCTACATCAAGGCGGTTATGGCAATGTATAGAGAGCCTAGCACTAGAGTATTAGTGAACGGCACAGTATCACCTGCATTTACAATCAGTAATGGGACTAGGTAGGGATGCTTCTTATCCACGCTCCTGTTTGTTTTGTCCATGGAACCACTCCTGCAGGCATTCAGACTCGACCAACGGGCCTAGGGTATAAAAATTCATAAGGATACACATACCCAAGCTGCATTTGCTGATTATCTCCTATTAATCATTATTAACCCCATAGAGGCCTTCCCAGCAATTCATGCACAGCTGGATCATTTTGATACCCTTTCTAACTTCAAAGTGAATTTTAACAAATCACAAGTACTAAATGTTACCCTTGAGGGATGTTCACCCTTTATGTGGGCTATGCGCAGTATTCCCTTCTTAGGCATAAAACTTACCCCCCACCCCTCTGACATGTACTCTGAGAACCACAAAAATCTCCCACACACATTCACTTCTTGGTTTGGGAGTAGATCCCTTATTAATACAATTCTTCTTCCAAAAATATTATACCTCCTACAGGTATTGCCAATCCCTATCCCAATGTCTGTCTTTGTGCAGCTGAGGAAAACACTAATCCACTTTTTGTGGAACGGTGAAAGACCTAGAATATCGCACACACAGGCAATTAAAACTCCCAGAAATGGAGGCCTGGGAATCCCGGACTTCCTCTTATACTACAAGTTAGGGCTGGGCGATATGGCCTAAAATATATATCGCAATATAATTTGAAGCATGTGCGATATAACGATATATCACGTTATATTATTTTCTTCTGTATGTATACAAATTACAAAACTTTTCAAGAAATTTTTAAGATTTGTATTCTGTAACAGATCTTTTTCCAACCAATGTAAAGATGAAGTGTTAGTAAAACACAATATTATTTAAAATAACGTGCACATTTTGCCATCATCCATGTCCCCCATCCAGCGCCATCAGCCCCATGCCATTGCCATTTGGCATCATCCATCTATCCCAGCCAGTGCCATCAGCCCCATGCCATTGCTATTTGCAATCATCCATGTCCCCCAGCCAACGCCATCAGCCCCATGCCATTGCTATTTGCAATCATCCATGTCCCCCAGCCAGCGCCATCAGCCCCATGCCATAGCCATTTACTGCCACCCCACCCCCCCTACCCCGTGGTAGATTCAGGCCCCTGCTAATATACTTAACTTTCCTGCAGGGTGCGCGGCTGGCTGATGGAGTCCGCACGAGACGGACTGCGTCTTCTTCACAGCTTGCACTGGGAGGGACCTGATGTCACACACAGCGGCAGCCAGTGCGCTGACGATGTGTGCCCGCAAGGCCCTGGCCAGTGCAGTGCGGTGCAGAGTCAGGAGGCCATGGAGCGGTGAGTGAGAAGGTTCGTCAATTCCCTACCCCTCCGTGGTCATCTATCGCAATATGGTTATATAGACAAAATCTATATTGTTGCCCAAATTTATATTGTTCATTTTGTATATATCGCCCACCCCTACTACAAGGCCATCCAGGGCATGAGAGTCATGGAGTGGATGCGAGACCCGCCGGGCAGATTAGACATATCTTTAGCGCAATCAATGACACACATACCATTGCGCTCTCTAGCCCTGATCACACCACGCAATCCAGGCCACTTTAGAAGCATCCTTAACCCACTGAAATGCAACACAGTTACCATATGGCATGATACTCTGGCAGAAACCTTGCTAACTAACCCTCTATCCCCACTGCGACAAATCAGAGATGTTATGTGGGATTCTTCTAAGGAATTTAGATCATCCGTAACTGAAGGTTGCAAAAACACCACAACAACACTATGGGCATACTGAAGGAAGGCAGTGATACAACAGACACCGATGACGGATTGCCCTTTCCAGAACTCACCCACTTTCAGAAGTCCTATATATTACAGACAATTAAGAAACTGCAGGCACCAAATGATGCTATTCCCACAAACTTTGAACAGATGATTATGGGTACTAAAGAACCCCTCAAAAAAATATCCAAGCTATATCCACTTCTCCCAAATGACTTGTCCAATAAACCTGCATTCAATGTCAAATGGGAAGAAGACCTGAACACCACATTTTCAAGTGAGGAAATTAGAGCTCTACTGGCTCAAACACCCAGGGTCTCTAGATACGCTCGTCTCCAATAGAATTATTATAAAATGCTTACCAGGTGGTACTATACCCTGGAGAGGTTACATAAAATGTTCCCCGCATCCTCCCAAACTTGTTCACTCACGCTGTGAAACCCGACACTTGTATCACACAGCTTGATGAAGGGCACCAAATTTGGGCCCGAAATGTTGCTATAACATGTACCACAGATGTTGAAAAATAAATAAAAGTATCAATTTTTGAAGATCATTTGGTGTGCTGTCTCAAACTAAACATTGACAACTTGTTGAAGATGTCATAACACGTAGGCACCTGTATGCATGTTTGGTGGACATGTCCCATTCTGGACTCTTTTTGGACATCAGTTTGTGACTTTGCTAAACTGTAAACCAAAAAGATTCTACAAACTCCCCAACTGTGCCTGTCAGGTATACTAGCCCCAGCTTACAATTCCATGTATGAGAGCAGCCTATACCAACATCTACTAGCAGCGGTGAGACTGAGGATAGCGGCAGCTTGTAAGACAGACATACCTACAACAACCTCTCAGCGGTAAGTTAAGTGTGACCAACTATACCGTATGGAGCAATTAGCACATTGGGAATCAAACACACACCTGTTTAAACGCACATGGAGTGCTTGGAGACTATAAAGAAAACCGCTCCAGAACCAAAATAACTAGACGACTACCCAACATTGTAATAACAAACACTTTATTAAGTAAAGTACACCTCTATCTCACCCAGTAGTGTTATTTCTGTTAGTTCATTTTTCATAAAAATGCACTAAAGTAGAGCATTCCAATAAAAAGGAAAAGACAGTTACACCTCCGCTTATAACACAATGATATGGGAACTGTGTAAGATTTAGTTAAATCTTGTTGTATAGTATAATGACTAAGATGTATTCTACACATAAGTATCTGTATGCACTTCTGTTACTCATGTATCATCTGTGTCATTGTCGTAGTATCAACAATAAAATGTTTTAAAAACTAAAAAGAAATAATCCACACACTGTGTAGAGTGTTGGAATTGGCACATAACTTGACATACTGTGTGGATATTAAATCCGTAGCATGTCCACGTATTGTATCTGCAACAGATTTCACCATCTGCATGTACTTTAGGTGTCGCCAGTGGTCCGTGAGAAGCCAAACTCTACAGTACAGCCCTCTGAACCAAAATGGGACACAGGTTGAAAGTATAAAAAAGAAGAAGACAACGCTGTGGAGGGGGGAGCATGGTGCGACAACACTGGGGAGAGTACACGGCGATAACACTGGGGGGAGCACACGAGATTACTCACATTAATGGCAGAATTCCGGATATCTAAAGCATAGTTTTCCTCCCCTGGATGGACCTGCAACTGCAGATATTTGATGATGTCTTCATTTTTAATTCCCAGAACAGAAAGTCCATGTAATGCTTTCCCTTCATGTTTCAGAAGTTCCAAGATACTGTTAAGAGTGATGTAAGACATGGATATGTAAACTACTTACAAAAGTGGACCGGCACGCAAATTAATGTTATAAATGTTAATGTGTGTTATGAAGTAATAAGGTTTTATAATAACATAGTACACACAGTAGCTCCAATTGACCAAGGCACTTTAATTGACAAAAAATTCCATCTCCTTTATGATATGCTCAGAGTCATTTACTGGGAGCACATTTAGAAATGAATATGATTACACACACACACACACACACACACACAGATACTATGCGAGTCTTCTCAGATCCACCAATTTGCTGTGAGGGCTTAAAGGGTTTGTCCAGCAGGGACACATTTTAGGCAAAAGGTTCAGGATGGGTTAAAAAATAAATAAGAGAGAGGATACTGATTTTACCAGTCAATCCTGTTCCTGTTGGTTGGCCTCGATACAAAGGAAATGCTGGGAAACACCCACTCAGCCAATTGGTGGCTGAGTTGATTCACCGCTGCAGCCAGTGATAGGCTGAGTGGGCATTTATTGTGTGTCGAGACAATGCCAGGAAGTAGAGCCAAAAATGGACAAGACATGCATTAAATCTGAACCGGCAGGGGATCAGAGCAGTGTATATTCTCTTATTTTTAACCTGCTCTGGACACTACCAAGAAATAAATCCAAGATTAATAACCTCTTTAAGGCCTCATGGACACAGTAAAGATTTTATCAGTACAGGGTAATTAAAAAAGAATGGTGAAAACGTATAGCCTCAGTATTCATAATTGAGAGAACATAACACAAATGTATTAACACGAATGACATTATCTATCCAAGTTTTATTTCTGCACTACAAATGTAGCTCCATTGGTGACATGACAGATGTTTAGGCAGTGGTCCAGCTCTATCCAAGCAGGAGCAAGCATATTGAGGGATATCACTTTTTCAGTGATGTGTTATCTGAGGTCATTCAGATTCTGTGGCTGGGGGCAGATGCACTGATTTCTTGATGTAGTCCCACAAAAAGAATTATCGGGGTGATCTGGAGATTGTGGAGACCAGCACAACGCTGGTGAATCATTTATTCTGGCACAGCCGGATGCAACGTTCTGCTAGAGTTTTATTCAGGTATCAGCAAACATCCGATTGGAAATGAGGAGTACCATTATCCTGCTGATAGACTACGTTTGCCATAAGCCATTCCCTTAAGATTTCCACGTGGGAGTGGCCAGTAACAGTATCCTTGACAAAAAAGAAGGAACCACAGACTTTGTGCCAGCTCATTGCACAGAAAACATTTACTTTGGGAGTCCCTCATGTGCTTGATACGGGCACATGGGTTTCTGAGCCCCAGATTCTAACACTCCGGTGATTGAGATATTCTATAATTTGTGAATCGGAAATATAGATACCAACCCCCGTTCAGTCCACATTCGTATGTCAGTTGCAAAAGTTACAGAAAATGTCCTATACTGGTCTGCAAAATGTGCTCCGCTGACCCTTTGAGGTCAATGGGTATGCAAAAAATGTGGATGGCACATTGACTATATCCATATTTTGTGGATCAACAGTTTGTGGACTTTAAAATACATAAGGTCATGTGCATGAGGCCTTAAATTAACCTGTACACAAATGGGCAGATTCATGAAAACTGTCTAAAAGAAGACTACAGCAGAGCTTTAATTTTTCAAGAGCAGAACTTGGTTACTTTAGCTATAGGCCTTATAGACTCTACTTTTGCACCATTCTTTTTGAAAACACCCCGTATTTTGAAGACAACATAAGGAGTGAATGAAGAAGAAAATACATACCACTATTTCCATTATAATTCTCCCATTTTTACTTACTAAATCTACAAGATCTGAATGAGGCCTAGTGGTGTTCAATTTTTTGTAAATAAAGTTTAATCATTGTGTAGCAATTAATAACTTTATCATTGCATCTCTGTTCTTCATAATTTTAATATCTCTGCTTACTATTAGAGAACAAAATCATTAGGTACAGAAGACCTAACCTAATAATCATTCTTTGGTTTCATGCCTCAGGAGCCAGCTCTTGACTGGAGTGGTGAGGAACAGGTTAGTATAAATCCTTGAGGAGATGCAAGCTAGTGGGCTTCCTTTAATATTCCAGGAAAAAAAGTGCCTACTTTTTACAGCACTAGCCTGCAATAGCTAGATTCCAAGTGCTGTGAAACTATAGGGTATGCTGGGACATATTGTTTCCCAAAAGATGGAGAGAGAACTGTATGTGAACAGTAACTACACTGCTCCTGGAAAATAAAAATAATGATGTTTCATCCCTGTACTGAGTGGTAGCAAATACAACTGCTCGTACAAGCAACATTACATGTCCGGAGTCCACGGTATTGTGGGACAACCATACTGTATGTGTAATCCTAAATACTTGTTAACTACATGCAACAATACAAGTCTTACCTGAAGGAATTATATGCATCAAGATCAATGTGAAGACCATTGATATACAGGCTTGCATCTCCAGGCTGGATTCCATATGTGTCAGATAAATGCTTTCAGTAAAAAAGAAAAAGAAAAACATATACAGTGTTTCTAAGGCTTAGCATTTACATACGTTACATCTACATCTAGCAAACATCACCCTGGCTAGACTGTAAACCCAATCATACCACGCTTAAATCACAATGGCACGTGCCAAGCATTCTGATATTTTAAGCAGCAAAGATGAAATGCTGAAAGTGGAAGGATGGGCATGAAAATGTAGCAATATTTGTGGGCATCATGTTACAGAGCAGGAGGAGCTGAGAAGATTGATATATAGTTCTAGGGGAAAAGATTTTGTAAATTTGCAAATTATTTTCCTCATTCTGAGCTCAATAGATATATGAGTGGTCCTATCCGTGATTGTATACACACTTATACAAAGGAAGGTGGCCGCCGATCAGTAATAGGACCGACCATATGGCTATTGAGCTCAGAATGAGCAAAGATTTAAAAGCCTAAATTACAGGTTCTGATGAATATTTCCCATACTACTACACATCAGTCTGCTCAGCATCTCCTGCTCTATACATACTGCCTTCAGGTTGCACTGCATTTTCATGGTACAAGGTTCAGTTTAAGTGACTATGACAAGGGTCACATTGTGATGAAAAGACAGAACAGTCAGAACATCTCAAAAATAGTATGTCTTGTGGAGCTTTTCTAATATGCAGTTACCAAAGGTGGTCCAAGGAAGAACAACCAGCAAACTGGTAACAGGATCAAGGGCACTGAAGGCTCACATGGGGAGAGCAGGCTAGCCCATCTGGCCCGATCCCACTGAAGAGCTACTGTATTGCATCCTGGCATTTATGTAGATGTTACTTTGACGCATACCTTACCACTTAGCTAAACATTGTTTGCGGATGTGTTCATGGTAATAGTATTCCCTAATGGCAGGGGCCTCTCCTAGGTGGGGGCCTTACTAGGTTTTGTTATGGACACTATGAAAGCCTAATGCAGTTGTGGTACAGTTGTTGATCTGGAGGGACAGGAACAAGTATTTTGTTTTCCAGTTGTCAAGACTAGTTCCTAGTTTTGGCAGGAAAAAAATAGCTTAAAAGACTGCACCAAAACAGTATAAAACATACTTTAGAGAAACCCAGTTGTCTGAGCCGTATGTGCAAAAACCTATAATAATTTAAAACTATTTTAATGACTTGATATCACCAAGGCATTATTTAAAAGGACCACTCCTGGAAACAAATGTCCTAGTAATAGAGTGCCACCCTGCATACAAAAACTTCAAAACTGTATTTAGATTGCTATTTCACCTGTTTACAAACCAATGAGGGCAGTGCCAGATCGTTGGCGCATCGGATGTCAGATCGCTATGTGCTGTATTGGGGGCGGAGTTTACGTGCTCACGCTCCATGAGACATATTCCCTCCCCTATGAGACTAACTCCAGACTCAGGTGACCACGGTCACTCACAAGATGTGTGCGAGACAATAAAACTTCATTTGGTCTTGAGGCTCCTTTAAACTACATTTCTGCAAAGGCCACAAAAAAAATATATATATTTATATTGCCTTGAGCAGTCCTGGGGATAGGTTGCTTTCCACTGTTCAGAGTGTGAACATGACAACATTTGGATACACACAATACAGATATAAGGAACTATACAAGAATTCATAAAGCAATGGCTGCTTTACACAAAAAAGAATCTTCATAACAATATGACAAGTAATATCTCAAGAGAAAACATACTAAGAAAAATAAGCTAATGATGTAGAACAAAGGCCATTAATACTCGTTAGAGCCCCTGCATTGTAACACTCATTTGACTACTGTCAATGGCGAGACATAAGGGGGAATGCAAATTCTTTTTTTTTTTTTTATCTAATAATCTAGGCCTGAATTTCACATGCTACTGTGCAGACCGAAGACTATTTTGCCTAAACCCAATCATCATAATTTTTCTACTTTTAACACCTTTCTCATCCCTTTCCCTGTGCTGCATTTTGGTGCTCGGCTTTCATTATCTCAAATGGGAATGATTCCGTTCTGCACAGCTGGAGCTGCCAACCCCTGCTGCTAGATGGATGGACTATAGGCACTATGTTGCCAATGCCAATTTAATGCCTGCAAACAGTATGGTTTAGAAAGTTTCAGTGCTATACACTTGGGGGAGCCGAATGTAAAACATGACAACAGTCCTCATAAGGGCTTCTGTCCACCCCGAATCCGTTTAATTATCTTCTCAGTGCGGTCATTTGCACATCTTAAGGCTTCCAGCATGTGGAGTGTACGTGGTGCAGGACTACTTTGCCATGGGGAAATATAACACACATATAATGCCCATCATCTGGGGCTTTAAACAATGCAGATTTATTCTGAAAAGAAGCAAGCGTACCATAAACAGCCAAACTGATTATATTAAGCGTCACATCATCTATACGATTATATACTTACAGCTTACCTGCTCATGGGTGTGGGTTTACAAACAGAATATTCGCACAGATTTTAGTGAGCATTAGGCCTCATGCACACGACCGTATGTATTTTGTGGTCCTCAAAAAATAAGGATCACATACGTGTGCGGAATTTTGCGGAATGGAACAGCTGGCCCCTAATAGAACAGTCCTATCCTTGTCTGTAATGCAGACAATAATAGGACATGTTCTATTCTTTGGCGGAATGGAAATACGGAAATACAGAAACGGAAAGCACACGGAGTACCTTCCCTTTTTTTTTGGGACCCATTGAAACGAATGGTTCCGTATACGGTCCGCAAAAAAAACTTAATTGAAACTGAATAAAAATACGTTCATGTGCAAGAGGCGTTTTACTCTACATTTTCGCCCCAAATTTGTATGAAAACCTTATTACTTGCAGATTTAATATGCTTTTGCCGCAGATCTCACCATTTGCTAAGGGTGAAATCTACACAAAAAAAAAAAAAAAAAAAAAACACTATCAAACAATTGACATGCTATGAATTTCTAAATCCTCACAGAAGGTCAATTTCTACATGGAAGAAAAAAAATAGTCTAATCACATTCACTTTGCTAGTATTTTATCACACAGCTTTTATTCTGCACGAAAAACTGTGCGTAATGCGTGCAAATACCCTTAGGGTACCTGCACATAGTGCAGATTTGTTTGTAGAAGATCCGCATTAAAACCACACAAAAAACTTACATAAATCCGCTCCATTGATCACGGATCAGGAAGGTTTTTTTAAAAAAATGCATTTTCTGTTGCGCTTTTTGGTGAAGATTTTCTGTTTATATTAACACTAAAGTCAATTGTAAAACCACTCTACAAAAGGTGTGGAATGGCAGAAACAATGGACATACTGCACATTTTAGAATCCGCACAGCAGGTCAATTCCTGCACTGAAGAAAAAAAGCAAACTGTACATGAGATTTGACAAATTTCATTCATTTTTCTGGTACTATGTGACGCTGAAGTTTTTCCGCATGAAAATCCTTGCGGAAAAACCGCCGTATACCGCATCGTGTGCAGCTAACCTTGAAGTTCATCCCTGCTTATTCTCTGTTCTGTTCTCTGACATTTACCATATACAAACATTTACAATGACTGCAACACACCTTCTGATTTTCCTCAATTTCTTTTTTCATCTCCTGATTTAGTGCAATTCTTGTTAAAGACCTTCGTAAAAAGAGAAAAACAAGGATATAAAAGGGGTGATAGGAAAACATCTCCTGGATAGATACAACAGGCTTAGATGATACGGGGGGAAAAAATAATAATAATATCTAGACTCAACAGGAAAATCTGTTTCATTTTACAGAGACAGGAGGCACGAGATATACTGTATCCTGGTATAGTTAAAGGGGTTATCCTGTGATTAATGTAAAACGATGAAAATCAGACATCATATACTGTAGTACATGACAATTTCTAACAAAGCTAGACCCAGCCCGGTACCTCACATAGATCCAGAGAGATACCCATTAAATGCTCCAATTGCACTGCTAGATACAGATAAGCTGGCATCTCATGGGGCATGTCCTATCTGCTGCAGCTCAGAGGGCATGTCCTTTCTGCTGCAGCTCTCTCCCTATCACAGATCAGAAGTCTGGAAAGATGGAACTGAGCATGTGTGTCCACCTCAGTAAGGTGGACAGAGAAATAATAAAAATAAAAAACATCAGGTGGCACCACACAGATATAGTTTATTGAATAGCTTCGCGGCTATACAAAATTTTTTATTACTTCAATTACAAAAGTATTCAGATCTAGGTTCTGGTTTGAAAAATAATTTTTTGTGGGATAACTCCTTCAAGCATATTTGCCATTTGGAAGTTTGGTTAAGGGCTCTTTCACACTTGCGTTCTTGTCTTCCGGCATAGAGTTCCGTCGTCGGGGCTCTATGCCGGAAGAATCCTGATCAGTTTTATCCTAATGCATTCTGAATGGAGAGAAATCCGTTCAGGATGCATCAGGATGTCTTCAGTTCAGAACCGGAACGTTTTTTGGCCGGAGAAAATACCGCAGCATGCTGCGCTTTTTGCTCCGGCCAAAAATCCGGAAGACTTGCCACAAGGCCGGATCCGGAATTAATGCCCATTGAAAGGCATTGATCCGGATCCGACCTTAAGCTAAACGTCGTTTCGGCGCATTGCCGGATCCGACGTTTAGTTTTATCTCAATGGTTACCATGGCTGCCGGGACGCTAAAGTCCTGGCAGCCATGGTAAAGTGTAGTGGGGAGCGGGGGAGTAGTATACTTACCGTCTGTGCGGCTCCCGGGGCGCTCCAGAGTGACGTCAGGGCGCCCAACGCGCATGGATCACGTGATCGCATGGCACGTCATCCATGCGCATTGGGCTCTCTGACGTCATTCTGAAGCACCCCGGGAGCCGCACGGACTGTAAGTATACTGCTCCCCACTACTACTATGGCAACCAGGACTTTAATAGCGTCCTGGCTGCCACAGTAACACTGAACGCATTTTGAAGACAGATCCGTCTTCAAATGCTTTCAGTTCACTTTCGTTTTTCCGGATCCGCCGTGTAATTCCGGCAAGTGGAGTACACGCCGGATCTGGACAACGCAAGTGTGAAAGAGGCCTAAGCTGTATGAAAACTATTTTGTGATTATCTATCATTTACCGTAATACTTTTTTGCCTGATTGGAGTCGGGAAGGAATTTTTTCCTCTAAATTGAGGAAAATCAGCTTCTACCTCACAGTTTTTTTTTGCCTTCCTCTGGATCAACTTGCAGGATAACAGGCCGAACAGGATGGACAGAGGTCTTTTTTCAGCCTTATAAACTATGTTATTATGTTATTTACAGAAAAGGAGAAAAAGATATTACTTCTACAATAAGAAGCGCACTTATCAATATTCTCAAATTCACCCAACCAATAAACTTCTGGAAGCAAGTAAATGGGACCAGAGCTGCAGTAACCAGACACAACCACTAGAGAACAGAGCTGTGCTTCCAGCTCGGTTATCCTTATTGATCCTGGAGCCAGTGGCTGCTGCGAACAGCTAATTGGAGGGGGTGCTGGGTGCCATACCCCCAAGGACCTGCGATTTAGGATTTATGCTAAGTACAGATCATCAGTACCTATACCCTGGAAACCCCTTTAACCCTTAGGTCTCTTTCATATGGGCGAGTTTTCCACGTGGGTGCAATGCGCGAGGTAAACGCATAGCACCCGCAGTGAATCCGAACCCATTCATGTCTATTGGGCTGTGCACATGAGCGGTGATTTTCACAAATCACTTGTGTGTTATGTGAAAATCGCAACATGCTCTATATTGTGCGTTTTTCACGCAAAACAGGCCCCATAGAAGTGAATGGGGCTGCATGAAAATCGCAAGCATCCACAAGGAGGTGCGGATGCGATTTTCACGCATGGTTGCTAGATGATCGGGATGGGGACCCGATGATTATTGTTTTCTCTTATAACATGGTTATAAGGGAAAATAATAGCATTCTTAATACAGAATGCTTATCATGTGATGGACCATGTAATGAGCGCAGTAACGTCATGAAAGGTCCTTTTTCTCCCAGGTCATCAAAGAAGAAGACAGAAGAGAAGCCGGGCAGCGCGAACAAGTGGATGAGGTGAGCTAAATTATTCATTTTAATTTTTAATCCCTACTTTACTAAGCATTCTGTATTAAGAATGCTATTATTTGCCCTTATAACCATGTTATAAGGGAAAATAATAAAATCTACACAACACCTAACCCAAACTTCTGTAAAGAAGTCCGGGTTCGGGTCTGGGTACCAAACATGCCGATTTTTCTCACGCGCGTGCAAAACGCATTAAAACGCTTTGCACTCGCGCTGAAAAGTCGCGCATCCTATCCGGCCCTCACACGTGACGTCCGTGTGAAAGAGGACTTAGGCTACCAGTGCCGTACATGTGTACGCATGACGCACGTGCAGCGGGCGTCATGGCCGTCAGATCTCTGCTGTTTCATACAGCCGATTGAGGTAATTAAATGCTTTAGATGCTATGATCAAGTGAGATCACCGCACCTAACTGCACAAAAACCCAGACGCTCGCGCTTCCTACCTTTGTCCCGTGTGTCCAATCCGGGCATAGGTAGTTGCGCTGAATACTGTAAGCCTTACTGAGTAGGCTAACAGTATTCAACCTGCATTTCTTATTTTGGCCACCAGATGGCAGGCCAGGATAAGAAATTATCAAAAGTGAGCAAACTACACTAATAATAAATTCCTGATAAACCAAAATGTAAAAAAATATATAAATGCATACGCTCATATATGAGGCCCATAATGATCACAAAAAATAACTGTTATATATATATATATATATATAAAAATATAAAAGTTTAAATCACCACCCTTTCCATATAATTAAAAAATAAATACCTAAATAAGAATAAATATAAACATCATGGGTATCACTGCGACCAAAAATGCCCATAATATTAAAATAGCAAAAAAATTCCAATACGTCGAATGCCGTAATGCAAAAAAATGCAATAAAATGTGATAAAAAAATTCACACATACTCCAAAATCATATCAATTAAAAGTACAGATTTTCCAAAAATAATTAGCCCCTAAACAGCTCATTAGACATAAGTATAAAATAAGTTATGGGGGTCAGAATATGGTGATATAAAAAAAAAATTCTCAAAGTTAAAATTAATTTTAGCACTATTTAGACATAAAGAACCTATACATATGGGGTATCGTTGTAATCGTACTGACCCAGAGAATGAAGGGCATGGGTCAGTTTTGCCGTGAACAAAACACCATGGGAACAAAACCCGTAAAGCAATGGAAGGATTGGTGTTTTTTTTCCAATTCCACTCCATTTGGATTTCTTTTTTACTGCTTCCCACAACATTTTATGCCATAATTAATGGTGGCATTAGAAAGTACAACTTGTCCCGCTAAAAATAAGCCCTCATACAGCTATGTGACCAGAAAAATAAAAAAGCTATGCCTCACGGAAAATTAAAAAATTTAAACGCAAAAACCTCCAGTAGCCAAAGGGTTAAGTCAAGTGATATTTTGATTTTTATGGTTGCATATCTTTTAATTCTGAGGGGTTAATTTGTTGAGTGAAAAAAGGACAGTTCAATATATATATATATATATATATATATAGTTTTCTTTTTCATTTGTGTTCTGGTATGGAAGGATATCACTTATACATGTCAGAATACCATACAATGAATATACAGTAGAAAGGCTTTAGACCCTCTCACTTTTTTCACATTATGTTACGGTTTTGTGCTAAAATAAAAAAATAAAAGTTCAAGCTGCCCATCATTCTGCACTCAATACCCCATAATGACAAAGGGCAAACAGAATGTTCAAAATCTTTGCTAATTTATTGAAAAGGAAAAACTAAAATCGTGCATTGACATAATTATTCAGATCCTTTACTAAGGACTTGGTTGAAGCACCTTTAGGAGTAATTACAGCGTCCCATCTTCTTGGATATGATGCCACAAGGTTTGTACACTTGGATTTGGGGATTTTTCTGCAGATCCACTCGTGCTCGGTCAGGTTGGATTCAGACTGTTGGTGGACAGCCATTTACAGGTCTCTCCAGAGTTATTTGTTGGGTTCAAGTCAGGTCTCTGGCCACATTCAGAGTTATCCCTAAGCCCGTCCTCTGTTGTCTTGGCTGTGTGCTTAGGGTCACTGTCTTGTTGGAAGGTAACTTTTTGGCCTGTTTGAGGTTCAGAGCTCCCTGGATCAGGTTTTCATTAAGAATATCTGTATACTTTTCTCCATTCAGCTTTCCCTCAACCCCTGACCAGTCTCCCTGTCCATGCTGCTGAAAAGGACCTCCATAGTATGATGCTGCCACCATGCTTCGCGGTAGGGATGGTATTGGGCAGTGCCTGGTTTCCTATAAGCCTGATGCTTAGAAATAAAGCCAAAAAGTTCAATCTTGTTTTCATCAGACCAGATAATCTTGTTTCTCAATCTGAGACTACTTTAGCTTTTTTTTTTTTCCAAGCTCCAGGTGGGCTTTCAGGTGTCTTTTACTGAGAACAGTGTTGAGTACAGATTGATGGGGGGAAAAAAGAAGCTCCCTGCCTCCTAAAGGGTCAGTATACCTGAAGTACTCCTGACTCCAGCTAATGTCTGCGAGACCACTCTGGTCCAGAGCAATAAGGTTCATTTGCTTACTAGTCTGCTACGTGTTTGTTCTTGCTCCTTACAGTTACAACAGTGTGCAACCCTGTCCCCTTCTCTGACCTCTGCTTACGCCTGAGCTCCATTTTTCCTGATATTTGCTGACCACGCATACTGCCTACTGCTCCTGTACAGCATAGCCACTGAGTTATTCAATAAAATGTACAGGTATAGCACCACCTGCTGTTTGTTGTCCTTCTTATTTCTTTGTCCTGCTCACTGAGATGGTAAAGTACAAGAAAGTATTCTGATGCTAATGCTACGCTTATTTAGTAAATTTGAGATTCTTGGCAAATACAATTTTAAACAAAGTTATTTGAGCCCGTCTGAAACACCAAGGCGATCTCAGTAAGACGGGAACCTAACACTAAATACTACCTGTTATGTGCCATGACGGCCACCATAAAATTGAGGGAGTACAGGTTCCATATGCATGCTGGGCCCACTCTGCTTTTTATCATTTTTGGTGCCAAAATGGCCTTCATTAAATCCAGGGAAGGCAGGGTATCAACATGCATGCCAAGCCCACTCCATACCTCTCCTGGTACCAGATGGCCTCCAATGAATGCGATGAGAGTCCACTCTATACCACTCCTGGTGCCAGCCTGTCTGCCCCATAGGCTGATTTTAATTAGTGTAAGTATACAGCTGTAGCCTGCTCTCCCTGCACCCACTGGAAGCCATTTGGCACCAGAAGAGGTATAGAGTGGACTTTTATTGGTGGCAGTTATGGCACATAACAGGTAAAATTTAGTGTTATGTTCCCGTCTTACAGAGATCGCCTGGACATTTGGCAGATGAGCCCAAGTAACTTTGTACAAAATTGTATTTGCCAAGAATCTCAAATTTACTAAATAAGCATACTTTATTTGGTTTGCAGAGTGCTGTTGCATTGTATATATATATTTTTTCATTATATTACATTGGGAATATTTATTTACTGTATGCCATTTCATAATACCATCTTTAGCATGGCTTCAAAAGGTAAACTTAGTGTCTTTTTTATCTCTATATTTCAAACAGGCTGGTCTCCTTTGTGACAAAGAATAAGCACTGGTTTATAGCACTGGACAGACAGTCTTATAGGACATAAAAGTTTGCACACTGAAATCAATGGGCTACCCATCAAATACCCATATACTCTCATTCCTATAGAGGTAATGCCATTCTCTGTGGCTTTCTGCTCTGGCTTAAAGAGACAGGATTTTACTGGGAGACGTATTCTATACGTCCACCAACACCACAGTTGTGGAGGGGCCAGAGACTGAACTTCAGCTGCTCTCAGATCAGAGCTACTTATACAGAAGTCAATGACCGCACGTAGGTGGCTCTGATCCATTTTCTATTCAGACAAATGAAGCCTTAAAAATAATCCTAAAAAAAACTCCACAAAGTAACTGCTGTATTTGCTGTGCACTAGCTATAAGCGGGCCTGTCCATAGATAATCATTATAGCTCATATATTACTGTATGCTACTCAGGAACACACATCATATCACTTTATCATTAGAGTAATCACGCAAGGGAAGAAAAAGCTTTTTTCTCTGTCTGGGTTGTTTATTATATTTATTCTGTAAAAACTGGCAGACTGCATGAATAACTCATACTCCGCTCTATTTAGGATTCACACAGTGCCTATTTCCTCCAGGACTCGCACTGTTAGCAGTATTGTCAGATTGTATCACCTACTTTATGCACTTTAGTACAAGAGACAATAGAATACTTTGCTGCTAGTCTCTGCAGCCCAGAAGTGGCTGTGTGCCTCCCAATCCACACCCGTGAAAGGACCTTGAAGACGGAAAGTCAAGTAAAGGTTGGGCACTAACTGCATTAAAGCAAAAAACTTCCTTGCTCTTATATGGGTTGTCCGAGTTAAATAAAAACTTGGGCAGACCCTGTACATGTGGAGAAATAACAAAAGAATCAAAGAATCGATACTCGCCCCTTTTTTTGCCCTGCTTCTTCCCGCTCTGCCCGTTGTTTTCCTACCTGCAGGTGTGACATTTCATGCACATAGGTCGGCTCCTCTGGAAATCAAGGATCCCATATACCGATTGTAATCTCCTGCAGGCAGGGTCCTCTACCCCTCTGTCTGTTAATAGTTTCTTGTTTATTGTATTTTATATTTGTGTAACCCTGTCTGGATGTACAGTGCCATGGAATTAATAGCGCTTTAAAATAAATAAATAATAATAATAATAATTGGCTGCACTCGAGACTTCTGTGCATGGAACACCGCTCTCGCCAGGAATATGACATCAGCAGTGGGGAGGACCAGAGTTCAGCTCTGGAAACTGCAAGGAGAAAAAAGGAGAGTATTGACTCTTGTTATTTTTACCACATTTACAGGGGGTTTCACTCAAGGCCCTTTCAATATTTCTGGCATTCAATGTCATTTAGGGCAAAAGCATGATTTTTGGTGATGTTTTTCTGTACATTTTTACACTTTTATGGTGTTTTTTGCACAGCAGTTTTTTTTTTTGTTCGCTGAAGATCTATGGGAAATCTTAAAGGCAAGACACACTAACATTTTTTGGTACTGGTGTTTTTTTGTCAATTAGGTGGCGATTAGTGTTGAGCGAACTTTGTGTTTTAAGTTCGGCATCTAAAGTTCGGGTTTGGGTTATCGAAGTATCCCGTTATGGATTCTAAATTCCATTATGGTCCGTGGTAGCGGAATCCATAACGGGATACTTCGATAACACGAACCCGAACTTTAGACACCGAACTTAAAACACAAGTTCGCTCAACACTAGTGGCGATGTTTCTTGCCATTGCCATTTTTACATCACTTTCCCTATAGGCGGAAAAAATCCATCCAACATACTGTTTGCATAATACATATGATGTCCTGCTAATTTGTGTGTGTAGGGACCTTTACAGACATTCAGAAAATGGCTGGTACAAAAGTTTAGCAGCCATGTCATTCACATACATCAGCCAGATCAGTAGAGCTGAAGAGGTACCCATCTAATAGAGAAACACTGCAATCTACGGGGGCCTGCCGGAACAGCTCTTTAATTCCTTGTGCTGAACTGTTTACTGCTTGATGAGGTACAATCTAAATTTCAGTTAATGGTTACTCATGTTAAATGTGGACCAATCTTCTACACGCATTATCATATGATATAATAAAACCAAGGACTCATTTTGGAGTATTCACAATGAAAACTTCCAAACTTCTATCATAAATTCAATTATTTGTGGAAATGTGGCAGAATCTCATTTACAGCTGGTATAAGTATTATCGCCCTATGCTTTTCGATTGCTCTTCTAAAATGAGATAGAAAACAATTTAAAGCAATTCCTAAAGCAGGACTATAAACTGACTGCAATAAGTACACTAACAATAATCTATCCATCTACTGCATTATGTTCGAGCTCCGATAAAGGTTTGAGTGGTTCTTTAGCTGCCGGTGCAAAACCGCCAATGAACCGGGAATTTACTCTGCATTCCAATGCATATATCTATACACAGTGACAGAGAAGACATGCTAAATGCTATAAAAACACTCATCTTAAATCTCCACTGAACAAGAGACGGTAGGAAAGACAATTAAGGTCAAATGCAGTAAATTGAAAGAACCAAAATGTCATCACAAATGGTTTTACTGAGTACGGTACATTTACATTTATCGGCCTACAAAAATATTTAACCATGAGGAATATGCAGCAGTAAAGAAAGGAGGAGACAGATTATACACAGAATTATTGTTTGCAAAAGCAGCAAGGACACAGGTCATAAAATTCTCAATTTTGACTGAATGAAATGCCAGGGTCATTCTACTGGCTCTATAAAGCATCTACAGCAAACAAGCCAAGGGATTCTAAACAAAAAAATAATGCTGTATCCCGACACATAACTACGTGGCATATTAAAGAAAGCTAAATTAAAGGGGTTGTCCGGGCTCAGAGCTGAACCAGGACATATCACTGTTTTCACCCATTTCATGATCAGATGCTCTCTTTGCCTTGTGCTGAATTGTGAAGGGCAAAGGCTTTTTCTGGAGATCCGGTGACGTACCAGGCTCTCCCTGGCTTCCGACTAGGACTGAGCCCGGTGATGTCACCGGCACTAATGGGCGGGCTTTAGCGGTGCCCTAGCCTGTATGCTCATATCAGAGGGCTTGCCTGGGTGAAGATGGGGATGTCCAGGTTCCACTCTGAACCATGACAACCCTTTTAAGTGTACATCCATATAGGATGGAATCCACAGCCAAATCCTGTGGATTTTATGCAATGAATTTACATCTAGTGTAGGCATTACAAAGGGTCAAATCCATGGTGGAAATCTGCAGTATAAGTTGACATCCTGTTTAAACCATACATACATTTCCATATGACATTTTTTCAGCAGCATATGAATAATATTAAGCTAATATTGCAACAACAGCTAAAATGTTTGTATAAAAAGTCAACAAATACTGCTGTATCCCAATGTACATATACAGGGTATATTAAAGGGGTTCGCCAGGATTTACATATTGATCACCTATCCTCAGGATTGGCGGGGTCCGTCTCCCAGCACCTTCTCCGATCAGCTGTTTGAGGTGGCCGCAGCAGTTCGGATAGCACTGCTGCCTCCACACAGATTACTAAGCTTCCCTGAATGGGGGACTAAACTGCTCCTAGGCCATGTGACTGATAAACATGACTTCATATGGCCTTCATAAAGCTGATTGGTGGGGACCCCAGGAGTTGGATCATTGCCAGCCTTTGATATTGATGGTCTATCCTGAGGATAAACTATCAATATTTAAATCCTGGTATACCCCTTTAAAGATAGCCATAATAAGGGGCATTGGACTAAAATTCAGTGTAAAAAAAGAAGTATGATTGGTTTTTTTTGTCTACAACTTGCAGCCTAATCAGTACAAACTAATAACTGCTAAAATTAAATAAATAAAAATAATCTATAATATTTGTAATGCATAACGAACTCAAAGAATGAAGTTAGCATATAACCTTGTGTATACTGAAATGTAAGAAAAAAACATAATGACAACAGAGTAGTTGGCATGAATAAAAAGAGCAGAAATGAGGAGCCAAGTAGCGCTGCAAGTTTCAGCCACTGGAAATTAATCTTTTAGGCATACATTTTCATGCTCATCCAAGAACAAAGAAGCCATCATTAGAGGAAGCAGCCTTTCATATCAGCAAATACTATTAAGAAGCATGATCACTGGGGTGCACACCTTTGTTTCCTCATTTCGGAAATTAAAATATCCTACAGCCATGAAATGTATGTATGATTATTCACAACAAGTAGCAATCCCAGAAGAAAAACCTAAAATATAACTTTAATTGACAGATATATCCCAATATAATATAATGTCAAATTCTATGAACACACAGAAAATAATGGAACAAAACTACCAAACTAGACACTTTTTCCTCCTTGACAAAGCTGCATAATTACAGAGGAATACATTCTTTTGACAAAAAAAAACAAAACAAAAAAACTAATGCACAAACTTTGTGTTTGTGAATGTAATGATGATACATGTAAGTGATTACAATATTAGAGCAAAAGGATGTTTATTGGGGAA
Source organism: Bufo gargarizans (assembly GCF_014858855.1). Classification (NCBI taxonomy): domain Eukaryota; kingdom Metazoa; phylum Chordata; class Amphibia; order Anura; family Bufonidae; genus Bufo; species Bufo gargarizans. The sequence continues at coordinate 188,770,250 of NC_058082.1, forward strand.
AACTATACAACGGAAAGACTCTAGTGTGTGTTGGGGCGCCTCTATCCTGGATACAAGATGAGATATGGTTGGGCATGGAGGCATACAGGTTCTGTATGGTATTCTGCTGCACAAATGCCCACAGATGTTGCAACGGGGCCTGTAGATCCTGCACACTTGTACAGACGTGGACAAAATTGTTGGTACCCTTTGGTCAATGAAAGAAAAAGTCACAATGGTCACAGAAATAACTTTAATCTGACAAAAGTAATAATAAATTAAAATTCTATAAATGTTAACCAATGAAAGTCAGACATTGTTTTTCAACCATGCTTCAACAGAATTATGTAAAAAAATAAACTCATGAAACAGGCATGGACAAAAATGATGGTACCCCTAGAAAACACAGAACATAATGTGACCAAAGGGACATGTTAATTCAAGGTGTGTCCACTAATTAGCATCACAGGTGTCTACAACCTTGTAATCAGCCATTGGGCCTATATATATGGCTCCAGGTAATCACTGTGTTGTTTGGTGATATGGTGTGTACCACACTCGACATGGACCAGAGGAAGCAAAGGAAAGAGCTGTCTCAAGAGATCAGAAAGAAAATTATAGACAAGCATGTTAAAGGTAAAGGCTATAAGACCATCTCCAAGCAACTAGATGTTCCTGTGAGTACAGTTGCACATATTATTCATAAGTTTAAGATCCATGGGACTGTAGCCAACCTCCCTGGACGTGGCCGCAGGAGGAAAATTGATGACAAATCTAAGAGACCGATAATCCGAATGGTAACAAAAGAGCCTAGAAAGACTTCTAAAGAGATTCAAGGTGAACTTCATGCTCAAGGAACATCAGTGTCAGATCGCACCATCCGTCGTTGTTTGAGCCAAAGTGGACTACATGGGAGACGACCAAGGAGGACACCATTGTTGAAAACGAATCATAAAAAAGCAAGACTGGAATATGCCAAACTACATGTTGACAAGCCACAAAGCTTCTGGGAGAATGTCCTGTGGACAGATGAGACAAAAATCGAAGTTTTTGCCAAGGCACATCAGCTGTATGTTCACAGACGAAAAAATGAAGCATATCAAGAAAAGAACACTGTCCCTACTGTGAAACATGGAGGAGGCTCTGTTATGTTCTGGGGCTGCTTTGCTGCGTCTGGCACAGGGTGTCTTGAATCTGTGCAGGGTACAATGAAATCTCAAGACTATCAAGGAATTCTAGAGAGAAATGTACTAGCCAGTGTCAGAAAGCTTGGTCTCAGTCGCAGGTCATGGGTCTTGCAACAGGACAATGACCCAAAACACACCGCTAAAACACCCAAGAATGGCTAAGAGGAAAAAATTGGACTATTCTAAAGTGGCCTTCTATGAGCCCTGACCTCAATCCTATTGAGCATCTTTGGAAGGAGCTGAAACATGCAGTCTGGAAAAGGCACCCTTCAAACCGGACACAACTGGAGCAGTTTGCTCATGAGGAGTGGGCCAAAATACCTGCTGAGAGGTGCAGATGTCTCATTGACAGTTACAGGAAGCGTTTGATTGCAGTGATTGCCTCAAAAGGTTGCGCAACAAAATATTAAGTTAGGGGTACCATCATTTTTGTCCATGCCTGTTTCATGAGTTTATTTTTTTACATAATTCTGTTGAAGCATGGTTGAAAAACAATGTCTGACTTTCATTGGTTAACATTTATAGAATTTTAATTTATTATTACTTTTGTCAGATTAAAGTTATTTCTGTGACCATTGTGACTTTTTCTTTCATTGACCAAAGGGTACCAACAATTTTGTCCACGTCTGTAGGATGCAGAAGCTGGTGTCCAAGCTGGTCCCATACAAGCTCGATTGGCAATAAATCTGGGGACTGGGCAGACCAAGGAAGTGTTACAATCTGGCAGAGACATTATCTTCCTTAAGATGTCAGCTGGAAGCCCTGCCATAAGACGCAACACATGTGGCCACAGGATGTCCTGCTCAAATTGCTGAGCTGTTAAGTGTTCTTCATATCACTACTGCGGGTCATCAGCTGACATATGTTATGGCCCCCCAGATCATTGCACCAGCAGTTGGGACAGCAAAGGCAGTACTGACGTGCTCACTACAAGGACTCCGTATTTGAACCTAACCATCGTGGGATCTCAAACAGAATCTGCATTTCTCACTAAAGACAACAGTCCACGTACTGGGCACCAGGATACCACATTTCCTTATGTTTAGTGCCTGGAAATAGTCTGAGCAGAGACAGTGGTGTGTAATGAAGGTGCCACCTATGTTTGGATGGTGGACAACAAAACTGTGGGAGCTGCTCGTGCTTGTCAGTGGATCAAACAATCCTCTTTACTGGCAGTATGTATGAGCCGTCCAGAACCTGTTTGCCGTGTGTGTGCCCTCACTTAAACACTGCTCCCAACACCTCCTAAGAGCTAGGTCAGAACAGCCAAAAATGGTGGCCGTTGACCAAAATTACCATCCTGCTTCTCTCAGTCCAATCATGTGCCCCTGCTCAAAGTCTGTCAAATGGACAAAAAAAAATCTTTAAGTGCATCATAGAGGCATATCTAGCAGTCAATGATTTCTCACCAAGAGGTATGCCACCAAAAAGTAGCCTCTCACAGCTGTTATTAGGGGAGCGGGTAAGCACTTTAAAACCCTTTGTGGCAAGACCAAGTGTCTAATGAGACCACACATGTAATTATTTACATATCTGTCTGAGATATAATTACATATATAGCGAAGGAGGACTGGCACTTACTTTCTTGATGATATGAAGAGATGTTTTTTCAAGGCATAATAGCATCATCGGTGACTAGTTTCAGCTCAAGCCTGAGCCTTTTTCAAACTGCAATAGTGAGTAGTCAATAGTGAGTGCCGCTCCTTTTTCGCTATATACTAGTGCAGGGGTGGCCAACCCGTGGCTCTTGAGCCGCATGCGGCTCTTTACTTCTTCAAGTGCGGCTCTAGCTTTGGAGCTGGGAAGCAGTCAGGTGGCTCACTCTCCACCCCATGCTCAGATCTCTTTTCCTGATCGGGCACTGTTGCTATTCTGCAGCTCCAGCTCACTCTCCTCTATGTCCTGATGCACACAGTGTGAGAATGTAGTACGTGGAGACACGGACTATGACCTGACGTTGTGCACATCAGGTCACAGTGGAAAGCATGTCAGACCTGCAGAGTAGCAGGTGCCCTGAGCAGGAGCCCAGTGCCTGATCAGGAGAGGGAAGAGATTTTTTTTTTAACATTTTAGAACTGAGCATGGGGCTCTGGTCTAAGCATGGGAGGGGGGTCCTAATCTGGGCAATGAGGGCTGATTTGAGCATGGGGGGCATACCTGAACATGGGGAGTCTTCTTTGAAGCATGGAGGGGAGGGTCTTGTTTGAAGCATGGAGGGGAGGGTCTTGTTTGAAGCATGGAGGGGAGGGTCTTGTTTGAAGCATGGAGGGGAGGGTCTTGTTTGAAGCATGGAGGGGAGGGTCTTGTTTGAAGCATGGAGGGGAGGGTCTTGTTTGAAGCATGGAGGGGAGGGTCTTGTTTGAAGCATGGAGGGGAGGGTCTTGTTTGAAGCATGGAGGGGAGGGTCTTGTTTTGAAGCATGGAGGGGAGGGTCTTGTTTGAAGCATGGAGGGGAGGGTCTGTTTGAAGCATGGAGGGGAGGGTCTTGTTTGAAGCATGGAGGGGAGGGTCTTGTTTGAAGCATGGAGGGGAGGGTCTTGTTTGAAGCATGGAGGGGAGGGTCTTGTTTGAAGCATGGAGGGGAGGGTCTTGTTTGAAGCATGGAGGGGAGGGTCTTGTTTGAAGCATGGAGGGGAGGGTCTTGTTTGAAGCATGGAGGGGAGGGTCTTGTTTGAAGCATGGAGGGGAGGGTCTTGTTTGAAGCATGGAGGGGAGGGTCTTGTTTGAAGCATGGAGGGGAGGGTCTTGTTTGAAGCATGGAGGGGAGGGGTCTTGTTTGAAGCATGGAGGGGGAGGGTCTTGTTTGAAGCATGGAGGGGAGGGTCTTGTTTGAAGCATGGAGGGGAGGGTCTTGTTTGAAGCATGGAGGGGAGGGTCTTGTTGAAGCATGGAGGGGAGGGTCTTGTTTGAAGCATGGAGGGGAGGGTCTTGTTTGAAGCATGGAGGGGAGGGTCTTGTTTGAAGCATGGAGGGGAGGGTCTTGTTTGAAGCATGGAGGGGAGGGTCTTGTTTGAAGCATGGAGGGGAGGGTCTTGTTGAAGCATGGAGGGGAGGGTCTTGTTGAAGCATGGAGGGGAGGGTCCTTGTTTGAAGCATGGAGGGGAGGGGTCTTGTTTGAAGCATGGAGGGGAGGGTCTTGTTTGAAGCATGGAGGGGAGGGTCTTGGTTTGAAGCATGGAGGGGAGGGTCTTGGTTTGAAGCATGGAGGGGAGGGTCTTGTTTGAAGCAATGGAGGGGAGGGTCTTGTTGAAGCATGGAGGGGAGGGTCTTGTTTGAAGCATGGAGGGGAGGGTCTTGTTTGAAGCATGGAGGGGAGGGTCTTGTTTGAAGCATGGAGGGGAGGGTCTTGTTGAAGCATGGGAGGGGAGGGTCTTGTTTGAAGCATGGAGAGAGGGGGGTCTTGTTTGAAGCATGGAGAGAGGGGGGGTCCTTGTTTGAAGCATGGAGAGGGGGGTCTGTTTGAAGCATGGAGAGGGGGGGTCTTGTTTGAAGCATGGAGAGGGGGGTCTTGTTTGAAGCATGGAGGGGGGGGGTCTTGTTTGAAGCATGGAGGGGGGGGTCTTGTTTGAAGCATGGAGGGGGGGTCTTGTTTGAAGCATGGAGGGGGGGTCTTGTTTGAAGCATGGAGGGGGGGTCTTGTTTGAAGCATGGAGGGGGGTCTTGTTGAGCATGGGGGGGCCTTGTTTGAGCATGGGGGGGGCCTTGTTTGAGCATGGGGGGGGTCTTGTTTGAGCATGGGGGGGTCTTGTTTGAGCATGGGGGTCAGATCTGAGAAGGGAGGAGATCTGAGCATGGCGGTCAGATTTGAGCATGGGGAAGATCTGAGCATGGGGTCTTGTTTGAGCACGGGTTGGTCAGGTCTGAGAATGGGGGGTCAGATGTGAGAAGGGGGGAGATCTGAGCATGGGGGGGGATCTGAACATGGTAGGGAGATCTGAGCATGGGGGGGGGGGGTGTAGATCCGAGTATTGGGGGGGTAGATCTGAGCACTGAGGGTCTGACACCGAGTCTGATTTGTGTTGTCTAATCCGAGCATTTGGGGTCTTATTTGGAGGTCTGATGAGGTTTGGGGGTCTTATTTTAGGTCAGATGAGGATTGGGGATCTGCTTTAGGAGTGTGATCTAAGGTCTGATGAAAAATATATATTTTTTCTGTTTTTCACTGCTAATATAAAATAAGAAAAAAACATTTTTTAATCAGACCTTAGATAAGATGAAAAATATATATTTTTTCTCTTATTTTTCTTTGTTAAAACCTAGGTGCATCTTGTAGGGCGAAAAATACGGTGACTTGTGTGTAAATGTATAGCTTGTGGCTTCTGGTAGTCATACATTTTTTGCAGCTGTCCGACAATGTGTTTAGTTGCAGGCTTCTACCACTTCAACAAAATACACACAAGTACTTGCACTGTTCTTTCATAGTTACAAGCACTCATATTAAAACATACCAGTGCTTTTCAGCTGCTTTGTGTGTCTATATGAATAATAGCACCATTTATGGCCATTATATGACTTGTATATGGCATGTTTAGCAGTTATTCCTTCTGCGAGCTGTCTCGTTAATTCTCAGTTTTCCCTGAGTACCGTAAGTGTGCAGAGATTTAGCTGCTATCATGTCTCCCATAGACTACAGAGAGAAAAATACAGGAGACTTTGCTCCTTAACTCTCTCAGTCACTCACAAGAACCATTCAGGCCGGTACAGAGAATAACCAAGTAGTACTAATGTGTATAAAGCACTTGGGGGGGGAAGGGGGGGGGGGATATAAAACTTAATAGCTGGTAAAGCTTATGTGTCTATTCCTGTTTCTCTCTCACTGCAGCTTAGTTCAACTATGAATAAAAGGACTTTCGAGGGTCAGCTGAGAAACAAGATAAAGAGGCATTTTTCTATATTTGCCTGAACTAATGATTTATGCAGGTTTTTTTTTTAAGTTAGTGACCATTTAAGCTGCCTTTTGCCACAGCTGTTAGCCTAGCTCCAAAATCACTGCTATAACAGACCACAACGCTATTTTCCATATTTGATAATAAGGGCTCTTTCACATCTGCGTTATAGTCTTCCGGCATAGAGTTCCGTCGTCGGGGCTCTATGCCGGAAGAATACTGATCAGGATTTTCCTAATGCATTCTGAATGGACAGTCCGTCCTTCAGGATGCATCAGGATGTCTTCCATTCCGGAACGGAACGTTTTTTGGCCACAGCAAATAGCGCAGCATGCTGCGCTTTTTGCTCCGGCCAAAAATCCGGAACACTTGCCGCAAGGCCGGATCCGGAATGAATGCCCATTGAAAGGCATTGATCCGGATCCGGCCTTAAGCTAAACGTCGTTTCGGCGCATTGCCGGATGCGACGTTTAGCTTTTTCTCAATGGTTACCATGGCTGCCGGGACGCTAAAGTCCTGGCAGCCATGGTAAAGTGCAGTGGGGAGCGGGGGAGCATTATACTTACCATCCGTGCGGCTCCCGGGGCGCTCCAGAGTGACGTCAGGGCGCCCCAAGCGCATGGATCACGTGATCGCATGGACACGTCATCCATGCGCATGGGGCGCTCTGACGTCATTCTGGAGCGCCCCGGGAGCCGCACGGACTGTAAGTATACCGCTCCCCCGCTCCCCACTACTACTGTGGCAACCAGGACATTAATAGCGTCCTGGGTGCCATAGTAACACTGAAAGCATTTTGAAGACGGATCCGTCTTCAAATGCTTTCAGTACACTTGCGTTTTTCCGGATCCGGCGTGTAATTCCGGCAAGTGGAGTACACGCCGGATCCGGACAACGCAAGTGTGAAAGAGGCCTAAGACAGCAGAATAGTATTCATCGCAACATATAATTCACTACTGCAAACAACCATATGCTGTAATGTTACATGCCTAAATATCACACGTCAAATCATATTCTAGTCAACAACCTGCATAACTATACACAAGAACAGAAGCATTTACGGCAGTAGTAGTACGTTGAGCTGTCCAACTAGAAACACATTGTAAGAATTGGAAAGATGAAAGCAAGATCATTTCAGTGGCCGTAATATGTATGATCAATAAGGGCAAACACATAAAAAACACTTAGGGACAGATTTACTAATGAAGATGAGCCAAAATTAATCTGATGCCTTGCCCCACATTTTTAAGTGCCTTGAGAAAATTTTTGGCCAACTAACATGTTAGATTGTTAATAAGACTAGACAGAAAGGTGCCCCCAATTCATTATCCAGCATGAGCCATTCTGAAAAATCTTCCAAAGCTTTAGACTGTCTAGTCTAAGTTGACACTGTCTTAACGTTAGACAAACTAAGTAAATTTGTTCACATCCTTATTTGGTCTAGAGAAAGTGTATAGATGACATTTATTTACTATTGTGTCAAAACAGGCATAGTGACACTGTCATCTGTCAGATTCTAGACTGAAGCAGAGAGGAAGATGCCACTTAAGACAGTGGCTTTACATAAATCAGTTGTAGGAAGAAACAACAAAACACCGATTAATTATAAAGCAAAATAAGAATGAATAAAATGATTCCAGTGAATGTTCTCTTTTTAAAACAATGTGCAGTTCAGCAATAGTCTATTGAGGAAGCAAGGGATGAGGGATGTGAGCTCAGGGACTGTGGATGAGAAAGAGGTAGAACATATAATGTGACTTGGGATCCCAGCAAAACCAAACACCTTACACAAACACATACATCGAGATGAAAACTGTAAAATTGTGTAGAAAAGAGAATATAAGTCCCATAATGGCAACCGTTATTCATATGCTCTAATACGGCATACTGCCGTCAGACAGAAATCACTTTCTAGCAACCACCTATTACCCAGAGGGGCTAAATGCAGAAACGGCAGGGGGTTGTATTTTAGCAACTCATGGCAAAGTCTTATAGCAGGTCTCTGCTTATTAAAAAGATAACGTGTAACACATTAAAGGGGTTATCCTGTTAAATATAATGATGACCTATCCTCAGGATGGGTCATCATTATCACATTAGCGGGGGTCCGAGTCCTAGAACCCCCCACCAATCGGCTGTTACAGGGAGCTGCCGCACTCACCGGAGCTCCCGGCAGCCTTCCACGCACAGCGCTTGGTATGG